>NW_004525007.1:228703-230560 GCF_000260255.1 Octodon degus
ACAAAGTAATGGAATTCAACAATAGTTATTGTATTGCATGATGCTATCTTCAAATTAGTTGTTCAGATTATCAGAGATAAATGTGTAAAATTCTTTTTCTTTTTTACATTTTCAAAACCAATTAATACAACAGTTTCTATAATTAATACATTGTATATTGTTATCTTCTTAGTGGTTATTCATAGTACAAGATGCAGACATGATATCCTGTTCAAATACTATTAGTACAAATCTTTCTTCTCACTGAGTTAAGAGAAAGTATCTGTATATCTATCCTAACTATTTTGTATATACAGATACAAAATGGTCCTTCTGGGCTGGGGAGATGGCTCAACAGAATAAGTGCTTCTCTGGAAAGCACAAGGGCCTGAGTTCAAACCCCAGTTCCACCAAGAAAAAAAAAAAAAAAAAGCAGTTTGCCTTTGGGAGTGGGGAGATTGCTCAGTGGAATAAGCACTTCCCTGGCAGGCACATGGGAAGTGCACAGTTCTACACACACACACACACACACACACATACACACACACACATTGTCCTTCCTTTGTATACTCTTTTTTGTTTAGCTTTGCTAGAGATGGGTACTCCATTGTTATTTAAATATTGTAGGTACACGAGTTCAGCAAAATAATCCAAGATAGTGCAGTAGTCCCTAATAGTGGGTTATCCATAGGACTGGCAATGGCAGAAGTTGTTGACTTGAGCCTTTTACAGATCAACATATTAATATAGCTTTACTTTTTATAACTCCTTTTTATATTTTTCTGATGGATTGTTAAGACCAAGATAAAACAAGACCTATAAAACAAGAAATGTAATTTTTGTATCTGATAAGGTCAGTCAAGTACCCTCAGAATTTATCCTGTTACCCTGTACTGCAGTTTGAAGATCCTTTGTCAGTGTCAGCCATATGGATGAGTCATGGCCATTGCTTGACCAATTTGCTCTCTGTGAAAGCCTGAGAGAATGCTTTCCCTCCATGTGACTCTCCTTAGGCACACTCTACATAATTGATCACATTGCTCTATGATCAGAAATCTTGATCAGAAAATTTGGGACATAGCTACTACATGATGTTATAGTATAAGTTCTACGTCCTGAGTCTTCACTGACCTTGAAAGGCTATGGCCAAAATATTGGCTGTCCTTGCTCTTTTTCTCTAATTTTTGGTCTGCAAACCTAGGTTTTTAACCCTCCAGAAGAGAAGCCTGTTATTACCCTACAACATATGCAGCTGGGTTTAACTTCATTATTTGTCTGAACATCAAACATCTTAGACATAACATGGAACAGGCATTTTCCATCTAGTATTGATATGTTAAACTTTAAGTTCCTACAGAATATGGAGAAAAAAATTAAAAAAGTAAAAAGTATTTTAAAAATATGAATAAACAATTACATAATTTTACACAGAAATTTAGAAATCTAACCATATACAGCATTGTAGCAGGACCATCCTGTGACTTTTTTTTTTGTCTTTTTTTCATTTACTTCCCCCCACTTTTTTTTAAGCAAACTTTTACTTGAGAGAAAGTATGGCAATAATTGGTATGTCATGACAAGCAGTACGTATTTAGAAGACCAGAATGACAGGCATTTCAAGTGTGACCCTTTTATTACATATTGATATCTTCAGTGTATTTGCTTAGTTCACAGGTATCAGCATATATAGTTAGTCAGGGTGAGTATCAAAAACCTGCTGATATTTCTCAGGATGATTGCCTTACCCATCTTTCGCATATAAATGTATGGCTTTGCCCCTGCCATGTTTCCTAGCTTTTCTCCTTACCCTCTCTTCATTGTTTAATCCTTAAATTCTTGATCTCTATTTAGTTGTGCTATACCTTTCAATTTTTATTT
>NW_004525007.1:231783-232838 GCF_000260255.1 Octodon degus
AGAGAGAGAGAGAGAGAGAGAGAGAGAGAAATTTTAATAAACACCCATATCACATTAACTTGATCATAAACACCCAGGAGGAAAGCATAACCAAGAAGATATTATGTATGGTTTTTTTTTCCCCCTGGTGGAACCGGGGATTGAACTCAGGCCCTTGCACTTGCCAGGGAAGTGCTTATTCCACTGAGCCCTCTCCCCAGCATAACCAAGAAGATATGAGGGAGCTCCAAACAATACAATGATCTCTGCTGGTCATCTTTAGGTACACCTGTAGCTTATCCCTATTATGGTTCAGTGAAGCTAAAAGGCTACACTGGCAGCTATAGAATCTCAGCAAGAGATAGAATAGAGCAGGAGATAGCATAGTGATAGAATCTCAGCAAGACTTAAAGTTTCTTAGCTAAAATAAGAAATTCTGTGGTTTTTTGAAACAGAGAGCCTTTGATCTTCTTATAGCTGAAACTATAGGGATACATGCATTAGTAAATGAAACTTGTCTTTTGATGAATAATTCACACTATGTAGAAAAAGATCTTAAAATTATTTTAAAAAGCAGACTTAAAGATAGCCCCTAAAAGGTGTAGGACACAGTTGGTTACAAGTACTTAAAAATGGTCTAGACTTGGCTTTTTCCATTAATAATAAAATTGGTTTCTTCTCATTTTGTAACTGTCAGAGTCCAGTTGGTAATGTGGATGTAACCAATCATAAATATTACATTTGAGATCTCCTTTTGTTGAGGTCTACTAGATCAATCCTCTTAAAGAAAGTCCATAAAGGAACCCCAACTGAACTATAAGGAGGGATCCTTAGATTAGTTCTCTGGGGAAAATCCCTGACTGGCAGCTCTCCTGCACTAACTCTTCTCAGCTTGAAGCAGCCAGACTGGTCTTAGCTCCTTCTCCCCTAGGGCAAGGGACAAAGATTTTGAACTTCTCCCAGTTCAAGTATATGTTCTTTCCTAGATGTACAGGGCTTACATCTATATATGACAGACACAGTTTGGGACATAAATAAGAGTTAACATTCATTTTAAAGCTACTGGTAACCTATAT
>NW_004525007.1:243448-245726 GCF_000260255.1 Octodon degus
CTGCTTAGGCAGATACAGGGGCCACGGGTTTTGACTGCTGGCCTGCCATGCCAGCCCCGCCCCCAGGGCTCTCTGAGATGGTGAATGAGACTGCGCATGGTGGCACATGCCTATAATCCCAGTGCTTGGGAAGCTGAAAAACAGGAAAGATCACTCTGAGTCCAATCTGTGTGAGACCTATAGACCCTGAACTAAATACATTAAAAGTTATATTTTATTATAAATTGATAATATAGTAACATGTCTGCAGTGGCAAATAGAAACAGAGAAACATCATTCAGGATTTGGAGGCAGATTTATTTAATACTGACCATCACTGACCTCAAACCAATATCAAACCCTGAAGGTTCAGGAAGGGAGGCTTTTTGGGCTTGCAAAAGGGAAGTACAGAAGCAAGTGGCTTGTCGTTTGGGGGTTAGCTCATACAGTGCCCATCATAGCGACCAGCTATGAATCACAGTGACCATTTTTAGAAAACAGAAGTAACAGGAACTAACAGAAACTAAAGTAAACTGGAAGTTGCTTGGGCCCAAGGGTGGCATTTTCTGCTATGTTGCCTGGGCAGCAAGGGAGGCATTTTCTGCTATGCATCCTTTTGTGTAAAACATTTCTAACTAGAAACAGGTTGTTCTAAGAAAAATACTTTTGGAATAATAAAAAAGGTAACACAAGTATAATATAAAAATCTGTTTAAAACAATAAGATATAAGATATTGATTTGTTCTTAGTAAAATATAAAACAAACAAAAAAGAATTTGTATTCTAATAAGATGGAAATGCAGAAGAAATGGATTCCTAGATACAGATGAATTACCAAAGTTGAATCAAGAAGATACAAAAATTCTAAATAAACCAATATCTATCAATTAAATTGAACATGTAATTAAAAATATACCAACAAAAATCCCAGGCCCTGTTGGATTCACTGCTGAATTCTACATTAAATTTTTTTAAATTTTTTTTTGAAAATTAAAAACAAATAGCAGAAACAAAGACAGAAACAGAGTAACATACAACAATACATGTTACAGATTTTCAAAACAGAGATAGAAAATTAACAATGCATGCTATATTTTTTGTTATATGGGTCATGCTGTATCTTGGTCTTAACCATCCAACAGAAAAGTATAAACACAGATATAAAAAGTTAAGCCATATTGATATGCTGAGCTGTAAAAGGCTCAAGTCAACAACTTCTGACATTGCCAGTCCTGTGGATAACTCACTACTATTAGTGACTACTGGACCATATTGGATTACTTTCATGAATTTACACACCTACAATATTTGAATAGCAATGAAATACCCGTCTTTGACAAAACTAAACAAAAAAGGGGGATATAAATGAGGACAATTTTGTAGTGAAAAAAAATATATCTGTATATACAAAAGTTAGGATACATATATAGCTACTTTCTCTCAGTTCAGTGAGAAGAAAGATTTGTACAGATAGTGTTTAGACAAGATACCATGTCTGCATCTTGTACTATGAATAACTACTACGAAGACAACAATACACAATGTATTAATTATTGTAACTGTCCTACCAACCTGTTTTGAAATTGTCTCATTGTTACTTCTTTCTCAATTAAATTAATAAAAAAAGAACAGTAAAACTAAATTAAGCCATATATATATTTTATATATATATAAAACAAAACTGTAAAGAGAGATTTTACATTTGTCAAAATAAATTTTCATATTCTCTACTTGATTAGGGGAAACAAATAACCAACACCCTAAATGTAAAATACCAAAATCATGTTCTCCAAAATCAAAGAATGAGGTTCTGTAAATCTAAGTAACAGATTTTAAGAATATGAAAATGTTATTGAGAGAGAACTCCTGAGAAACAGGAAGGGGCCTGAAAGTGGGCTGCCAATGAACATGTACTGGGATCAGAGGCTGAGGACCTCATTTTCTCTGAAGGATTTGCAAGCATGGGGACCCATAGTCATTTAGGCTTCTTAACTTCTACCATGTTATTTGGTAAAGGACCTCCAAATAATCCTAATATAAAGGAAATATAACTCCCGATTTGCTAGATCTCCAAAATACTGATTTCATGTTCTCCAAAATCAAAGAATGAATTCTAGAAACAATGGTAGTTAAGATACGAAGAATTTGCCAGGTGTGGTGGTGCAGACAAGTAATCCCAGCACTTGGGAGGCTGACGTAAGAGAATCATCTTGATTTCAAGGTCAACCTGCACTACATAGTGAGATGCTGTCTGTCTGTCTGTCTCTCTCTCTCTCTCTCTGTCTCTCTGTCTCTCTCT
>NW_004525007.1:245826-248999 GCF_000260255.1 Octodon degus
TGTCTGTCTCTCTCTCTCTCTCTCTGTCTCTCTGTCTCTCTCTCTCTCTCTCTCTCTCTCTCTCTCTCTCTCTCTCTCACACACACACACACACACACACACACAAATGTAGAAAGAATTTATTGAAAGATAGCTTCTGTCTGAGACACAAGGGGAACCAAGATGGGAAAAAACTGTAGTCAACTAATAAGATTACTAGTCCCTTAGGTAATGTTGATCCAATGGGAAGTTACAAGGTGAGTATGAGGTGGGACATATCTCTGGTCAACCAATTAGATTACAACAAGCATAATGGCTTAGGCATTACTGATTAAATGAGGAAGAAATGGGAAAACAAATCTAGTAGCATGGACCAAAGGAGGATTTTTCTGGGAAGAAGTGAGCTGGGGAGGTCTTGACAACTATTTAGAATATCAATTACTGTGGTTCAGAGGAAGTATGCGAGTGTAGTCATTCTTTTTCTTGAAGCCTGGCTTTCAGTTAATGTGCCTCTGGTCACAAATGTCTTAGGTGCTGAGGGTTCTGCCCTGTCTGATGGCCTGTAATATTTATAATGTAGATGTCTCCAGTATTACTGCTCTTATTACCATTATTACTTCTACCGTGTTATTTGGTAAAGAAAAAAATAAGGATAGTGCTACTTAAAGTATGGTGCCATAGATAGCTCTTTGTAATTGGACAAATTATATGTGGGTATTTAGAGTAAATGTTTTATATTAATTTAATAGTATTTTTATTCCTCATGAATCAGATAATTAAGAAAAGTTGGCTTGGGTCTGAATGTCTTTGCCTTTTTATCATTATAGAAATTTCAAATATATAACTAAACAGAATAGTATAAGATACAATATAGTTATTCGTGGTGGATTAACTAATGGCCAATTTAAATGAGAACACCCAGCTGAACTGAGTGAGCAAGGTTCTAGGCTTGAATGACTCACTTGAGGATAATTGTCAAAGGCATTAAAAAGAGAACAGGAAAGGAAGACCATATGCTGCTGATGTCCCAGGAGAAGCTTTGTTGCAGCTGGTTTTCCTGGTGTGAAATCATTGGGGACCTGCGGGTTAGCACAGTTGTTTAAGCACCTGCTTGGGCAAACTCAGTCAGGTGCAGGGAACTCGATTCAATCCAAAGTTTCATATTCCTTACCAAACCCGCCCTTAAGGCAGCCTGGGGGGGGGCGGGGGAAATCCTGATACGAAATCACTTAAATCACTTATCAGAGGAGGAGCTTGGGTCCTCACATTTTTAGTTTTTTGAGCATTGCTTCCTGGGTCCAGTGCAGATCTCTTAGCCTAGGGGCACAGATCCTTCATCTGCTAGCACAGACTTTATAGCTTCCATCACAGGCCCTTGGGTCTTTCCAGTGCAGATCTTGATATAAGCTTGCATGAGGCATTATAGTGGCTCCTCCATCTCCTCAGTACCAGCTTTGATTAAATCCTTTTTTCTTTTTCCTCAAATTTGTGGTCTCCTTTGATTTGGTCAGAGGCTAACAGATGAACTTGAAAATATGAGCCTAAACAGCTGGTAACATTATGACTAACATGTCTGTATTCCTTTAATGCAGATAACCAAAATTTCACCAAATGTGCCTTAAAAGACATTCTACATGGCACAGCAGAGTACTGCATCAGTGTTCAATATATGCAGTATTGTGACCTTAATGTGGTCACAATAGATCTTAATAACACTGTGGTATACCAGTACAGAAAAGCTATCCTGCATCAACTTTGCTTTCCTGTCAACGATGACAAAGTATGAAGTTCTATAAAGCTCTCTGTTAAACGAGGGAGCTAGTATCTTAATTATAACAACGATCGACTTATTCATTTACATGGTCATTTGAAGTAATAAGGCTTTAATTAATGTGTTAAAAATTCAAATGCAAAACGGTATTATCAAGAAGAAAATTCGCAGACAAAATAAGTGTTTCTTTAAAAAAAGTGTTTTTCTCATTTGAATAAGAAAAAAAGAGAATCAAAAAAGCCAGCAATCAAAGTGCATGTAATTAACAGCAATCCCAAGGACCAGGAAAGCAAGTTACAAGTAATAGGTCGGTTTTTTCCCCCACACCCTCTTCTAAACAGTTTATGAACCTGAACAGATTCTCATTCTCTCTCTCTTTTTTTTTTTTTTTTTTTTTTTGACAGCTCAACCCACCCTAAGGGCGGGGCTGGCAAGCCATGTAACGCCGGGGATTGAACCGCGGTCCCCGCGCCTGCTGAAGCCTGCCTAAGCATGCGCTTTAGACCACTGAGCTATCTCGCCAGGCCCTGAACAGGCTGTTCTAAATCCTTGCAGTAGGGGGACCCCGCGGGAGAAGCAGCGCAGCCTCTAACCACAGTTGCGCCCTCCCGCCCCGGAGCTCGCAGCTCGGATCCTCACGGAACCAAAAGTGCGTGGAGAGGACCAGAGAGCGCGCAGAGCAGAAGCGGCAGCGGAGCGAGGAGGGCGACGACGCGGGTACCGAGGGAGAAAGGCACGGACAGCAAATGAAGTCCTAGAGATGTCCCGATCAAGGGTTTCCGCCTTCAGCCAGGCCGCGCCCCAGGGCGAGGGGCGGAGGTGGAGGGCTACCGGGCCGAGGTCGTGCTCAAGTCCTGCTCCTGCAAAGAGCACCATCTTTGGTGCGGGCGCCAGACAGTCTCACGGTCAGCGGTTCTGTCGCCGTTCTTGCCCCTGTAGAAAAAGAGGAGGATTTAGATTGGGTTGTTTCTTTTAAAAAGGCTTCTTTAACTTGCAGGTATAATTCAGTACCAAATTTGTGTATTTTCTCCCTGCCTCCTTCTGTCATCGACTGTGGTTTCGTTGTTGTTGCCTATCTTTATGAGAGTCAACAAAATCCATTTTGTTCAGTGGCTCTATGATCCACGAAGACTTTTAGATATCGGGTGAAGATGGAAATCTTCGTGCCTGATACTGATCATTTGCAGATTCGTTCTGGCTCACACAGGCGTCTTCCGCTTGTTGGGTGTGACCACGAAGACAGCGCCTTGCGGGTCTGGACAAGCTGTGCGCTGTAACGACCAACGCGGTCACACGCGCTGGAGGTCCTACCCCCGCGCTGCGCGGCCGCCCGTGCTGTGGCAACCGCCGTAAACGCTGACGCCCGCCCCGCGCCGCGCGGCCGCTGGCGCCCTGGCAACCGCCGTAAACGCTGACGCCCGCC
>NW_004525007.1:249774-258259 GCF_000260255.1 Octodon degus
AACCGCCGCAAACGCTGAGGCCCGCCCCGCGCTCCGCAGCCGCTCGCGCCCTGGCAACCGCCGCGAACGCTGACGCCCGCCCCGCGCTCCGCAGCCGCTCGCGCCCTGGCAACCGCGGCGGACTCTCGGCGCTGCAAGGCCAGGTCTTGGCGGCCGGTAGGTGACGCTCCCTGGGCAGCGGTCTTCCGTCCAGATGCTTTCTGTTGCGATTTATGAGGAACCTCACGTCCTCAGAGGGAACCCCAGAGTGGGTACCTTTCCTAAAAGACCAAACTTCAGAATCTCTCCATAAATCTACCTAGTAAAATCAGTTCTTTCAAGGGCGAATGTATTGATTCCAAAATTTTATAGTTGTACAAGAGTGTCTCATGTACTGAAGTGGCGATACTTTAATACTTGTCTAACGGAGTAACAGAATTTGCTTACATATGTGTACTCAAGAACTTACACACTACAAGAGTGTAAGAGTAATATTTAAGGTGTAGGCAGCTAACAGCCTAGGAGGAAGTTTTGGGTTTCCTAGGAGATGAGACCTGCCTAAAACTCATGTCACTAGAGGGTTTTCCGTGTTGAACATGTGAGAAAAGTTCAAAAAAATTTTGTAGCATATGCATAATAAAATGTGCCGTTAGAAGTTATATTGTAAATTCAAAATTGATAAATTATAAGATTTCTAAAATATACAGTTATACATTATTTTTCTTTCATAGTTTGGCACTTTTTCTTTAATATTTTATATATTTGGTACAGGGTCTCGCTCTGTGGCTCAGACTCATAGTGATCCTTCTGTCTCAACCACCCCAGTGCTGGGATTATAGGCATGCACTATCACTCCTGGTTTTGGTACTTCTTTTATTAAGAACTACAAAGATGGCCACATAGTTGTGGCGTTTTACATTGACTTTTATCTTTTAACTGGGAAAGATACTTAGCTCTAGTCTATTTTATAATGGAAAACAGTTCTAAAATGTGAGTTAAATATTTGCACAATGATTTGTTTAGAGGAACAACTTCTAAAATATCGTTAGAATTCTAGTTTCAAATATTTATTTTCTAGCTATTATATCATAATTAAACACTTGAATTTTGTCTTAGTTCATTGCACCCAGAAGCAAATCTGAGATAAAATTTTAAGGCAGGCAGTTAGATGGAAGGCAGTCTCAGTAATTAGCATCAGGGAAAGGATAGAAATTGTTAAAAGGAATACGATTGAACTAATTTCTCTGTGGGTTCAGTTCAGTAGGCAATACTCGGACTTATGCCTCCAAGCTAGACTCTTTTAAGCAGTCAAAGGAGGTTGGGGGTTTTTTTTGTCTTATTTTGTTTTGTTTTTTACCAACTCCCAACATTTCGGTGGTTGAAGACTATTCTGTTGAAGCACTGATACTTTGAAACTTCCAGTTTGCCCTACACTCAGTCTCACAATTGGAACAAGTCAGGAGAAGAAATGTTACACAAGGAGTAGACAAGAGAGACACACATACAATTCTGACTAGCTCTCATACATACCTGTAGTGCATTTGGGCAGGGCACTAGTAGTAACTACTACATTCCACCCTGTGAACTCTTCTCCCTATTTTCAATTCAAACATCCCATCACTGACTGTTAAAGAGTCCCAATTTCTAAAAGTAAAAGATTTACAGAAAATAAATTACTGGGATAAGCTACAGGATCCACTACTGCTATTAACCACTGGTCTAATTGATTATTATCATCTACCACCCAGGCTAGATTTTCCTTACTTTTGACCAGCACTTTTGCTGGTGGAGGTTTGTTTGTCCAGTCAGATGGCCAGCTTTCATCTTTAAGGTGTATAAGCCTCAGGTTACTGTGTCCTTGACAGGTTGTGGTTGCTGCAATTATTTACTGGGCATGAATGCTTTAAAATGTAGCTAAAATTGTTCCCTGAATACAAGATACACATTCCCCAGCCCAGTGAGGTAGCAGCAAAGCAATCTGCATCTGTCAGTGCAGTAACTTCTTTTAGATATATGGAGTCAAACATGACCAACTGGCATTTTAGGTTTAATGAGGCCTTTATTAAGTGCTCTGATAGAACTTTTTCCAACAGAATCCTTTCTTCAAAGCATAAAGTTATGTGAAAGGGAGCCACAAATTGCCCACTTCAATCCCAGAGTGATGATAATGAGAGGCCACTCTTACTTTTAACACTTGGCTCAAACTATATAACTCATCCTGAAATACACTGTTGTAATCCCACACAATCCCAAAGTAGCACCTTAGAAAAACCTATCTGACATTGTCAGATCAGCAGCTTCCTAGGACCAGTGGGCCTCATATTCACATATTTCTTATGTCTGTTTTACTATATAGGGGTCCTTTGATGAAAGACAATATTATATGAGATTCCATGATAATAAATGAGACATACAAGACAGTGACGCTGTGGGTAGATAACATAAACTCACTCTAAAGTCATAGATCACTTGCTCCTTACAAGGTGAAGGGCCCTATGTAATCAGTTTGTCAATTCATGGTGTTTGTCAATTCTGGTGTTCTGGCCCATTACTATAAACAATCTTTTATCCACCAATTTGAAATGCCTCCTTTATTATGTTTTAACTTTGTATATATATGGAAAATGTAGGATACCACATGTAACTCTTCATGCAGGTGTCCATACCACCTAATAGTCAGATAACAATAATAATTTGATTGTATGTGGAAATAATTAATAGCTTTACAAGTTAAATCTTTTCATTCAGAAACATATTATGCTGCTTAATTTATATATTTAGGTTTTCTTTAGTATTGTCTTAGTTACTTTTCTCTCTTTGCTGGAACAAAATACTCAACACCCAAAGTTAAGGAAGGAAAGGTTTACTTAGCTTACAGGTAGTGGAAGTTTCAGTCCATATTTGACTGGTTTCAAGGCAGAGTGGCACATGGCAGAGGGCAGTAGTTCATGGCAGTGGAAAATAGCAAACAGCAAAAGGAGGGGCAGCAGTCATGGCTTCTAGCAAGCCTCTCTCTCCTCCTTACATTGTACTGCAGATTGTCTGCCCCAGGGCAGTGTAGCACTCATACCCATACTCCCAGCATTGGATTAAGAATTAATCACAAACTCTAGAAGCCACCCCGATGACTTCATGGGGCTTTGTGGGGGGACAACTAGACTAAGACCATAACAAGTATCTTTTAACAGAATGTCATAGTCAGTACATGTTTATTACTAAATTTATTTGTATCAATGGTTATGTGTAATTATGATATTTTTAGCATTGCTAGTCTAAAATTATTGATTTAAAAAGGATTTTCACTATGTAAATTTAATTATATACAGCATGTAATAGATCTAATAATATCATTATGTTAATATTTTAGAAGTTCCAATTTTTCTTTGATGCAATAATATTTGATGTAATAATATTCCTTCTTTTTTTTTAGGACAGGATCTGCAGGGTCTACAGGGTCTCACTATGTAGATTGGACTTGTAGTGATCTGCCTGTGTTCAGCCTCCCAAGAGCTGGGATTACAGCTGCATGCCACGATGCCCAGTTTCGAATGCCTCTCAGAGCACCCCAGGGGTGGGGCGGCACAGCGCGCAGGGATTGAACCCACCCATGCATCTGCCTAAGCAGGCCCTTTAATCTGCTGAGCTATTTGGCTGGCCCTCTTCTTTCTTTTTAAGTCTTTAGAATTAGGAACTTTAAAATGCTTCTATAATTATTTTGACATTATTTCATTGTGACCAAGAAATGTCTTATTTTTATTATTTATATGTTTAATGAATATCTATAAATATTTTATGTGTACGATTATATAGTGTACAAGAGCTTGAAAACAAGTCCTGATTTTTGTATAGAAAAAAAATTTAAAAATTATTGATCTTATTTTTTTTTCTTTTTTTGTCTTTTTCAGATAGAGTTTTGCTATGCAGTTCAGGCTGGCCTTGAGCTCACTTTGTAGTCAGACTGGTCTAGAACTTGCATCGATCCTCCTGCCTCAGCCTCTTGAGTGCTGGCATTACAATTGTGTGCCACCATGCCTGACTTTGACCTGATTTGTTTCTGATTCACTCCAACAAAACCAAAATAAGTTGAAAACCTAGTTCTTAACATGTTTTAAATTGGAATTCAGTGCATAGCAGTCCACTTAATAGCTTGAAATAGCAAAAAGTTTCAAAAAATAATTTTAACATAAGGATATGTTCTTATAGACATAAGTTGTACAAAGTGAAAAAGTATAAAAAGTTTTGGAAATTTTTCTACATGGAGTCAACCAAGACTTTCTAAAATATGAAAATGTGACTACTAAATTTAGCCATTATTACTTTTGTATTTCTGGTAAAATTTATACAGACACATGTATATATAACACATTTAATTTGTTATTTATTATAAAGCATCTTGACATGTATTTTTACATACATGAGTATACTTTTTTAATTTAGTCTTTTGGAAACATTTTGTTTGAACTTTTACATAGTCTATGGTTAGATTTTGTTTTTCTCTTGAATATGATCGTATTATTATCTTAATAGGTAAATTTAACTTATTTGGTATTACTGACAAAATCCCTGTATTTTAGTGGCATGGAATAGCTTCTGGGGTAATTAAATTTACTGAGTATTCTAGCTCTCCCTCACTTAGCTCTTCCAACCAAATTAGACATTTTAACAATTTTACGTTTTCTCATTGCAGTATTTTGTGTTATGACTTCTCAAGATAAGACAGAAGAGCATCCTTTTGTGGATATATTTAATGAAGATGAAACTGAACAATTTTTTTTGTTGTCTAAACCTCTTCACTTTGTTGTACTTGGGAAACCAGTAAGTTATCTTTTCTAATTTTCTATTTAGTATAATTTTTAAAAATTTAAAATTGTAAGAGTGGAAACCACATACAGTGTTAATCCTTTTGAGTGTCCAGTTTTCATTGTATCACTTAAAATCTTGATATAATGTTAGTATTAAATTCATAACTTTCATCGAAGTATGGTGGTGCACTCCCATAATCCCAACATTTGGAAGGCTGAAGCAGGAGACTTCCCTGAGTTCAAGGCCATCCTGAGGTACACAATGAGTTCAAGACAAGCCTGGACTAATAGTGAGATGCTATCTAAAGAGTCCAAACAAAAAAATTCATAACTTTCTTCTGGTACCTGGTAATTTTTTTTAATATCACATGATTTCTTTTACACAAGAAGCCCAAAATATAAACAAAGAGCAAAGAAAAAAGAATATAAACTTCGGACATACATCGTTCTCAAATAAGAGCGGGTTCAAGATTTGGAGGGAGGAAAGAAGGCAGGGGAAATGTAAGAAATAAAATAAAAACATTTTATATACATGTATCAGCTCCACACAAGAAATGTAAATGCTGTGTACTATAATCATCTAAAGAGAAAAAACTGAAAATTGAAAACCCAGATTGAAGGCCAGCCATATAGCTCAGTGGCACAAGTATTTGCCTGACAAGTGCAAGGTCCTGAGTTCAATTCCTGGTAGCCAAAAAAAAAAAAAAAAAAGATTGATATAGTTGGCAGCATATAGTACTTACACTTTTCAGACAGATTTCTTTTTTATAGGAGCAACATGAGTTTAGTGATCTTCCTGTTGTGGTTTGGGGTTTTTGCAAGGTGGACAATACAGCACAGGACACATTTGACAAGATTATTTATAATGAATCACTCAAGAATCATATACAAGAAGTGCAGGAAATCTGTCCACACATATAAACTCTAAAGGATTCAGCTGAGGGCTGGGATCCCAATATCCCACATGAGTCCAGTTGAAGACCTAGAGTACATAGCAAAGCCTCCCAGGAGTCCAGCTGGAGGCCTAGAGCCCAGGACAGTCTCTCATGCAGGCCCGCTTTACGGGGGCACTAGAAAGGTCCAAAGGTTCGTGACAGAAGCTAGAAAGTCTGTGACAGCAGGATCAAGGATGTGTGCTAGCAAGCTGAGGGATCAGCACTGGAGCCAGGAAGCAGTGCTCAACGTAAGAGCCAGAGGTCCTCTGTGAGTGGTACCTGGTAATTAAAAAAGGAATTTAAATTTTTTTTATACTGTGAGGAAGTTAATGTATAACACTGAACCATATAATTGCTAGTAGTATGCAACCTAAAAATGGTTTAACCTTACTTGCATGTAAGACTTACTTTGAAATTGTTGTGAGACTCCCCGGAGTGGTGAAGATCAGAGACTACTGATATTCAGTGGGAGGCTTTCCTGTTAGCACCAAATACACTGAGGCAGTATGCTTCAGCCTTTCCCTTCACTGTGAGATGGACCTAAGTACAGTCTTCCAACAAAAAGGAAGAAACCCCAAGTGGCTGGTGGAAGGTTGCTCACCTCTCCAGGCAGTTCTAGTGAGGACCTCTAGGCAGGAGATATTGGAGGTTTTTCAGCCTCTGAGCTGGTTTGTCATCAGCCATTCAGTATGAAGCTGGTTAATCAGAGTCTTTACAGAGATGAAGAGCTAGAGCCCATCCAGGGCTTCATTGTGTAGGAACCCTGAGACAAGTATTTCCAAAAACTTTTATGTTTTTAAAAGCATAACACACTTCTAAGTCAACACTGACATCACCCAGATACAAATGACACTTCTTGAAAGTGACCCTTTATCTTTAAAGTATCTTTGTGGTACTTCCTAAGGATGTGAGTTAGGAAGAAGTCTTTGTTCTTGAAAATTACTAAGTGGAAGTCTGTTAAAAATTTATTTTCCTATAGGAAAGAAATAGAATAGTGAATCTGAATATAATCATATCACAACGATATAATCAAAATTACAAAATTTGATGATCAAAAGAATGCAGTATTTTGATGGTATAGCTTTCTGAATTAGGACTTGTTTTCTTAATTTAATTGAAACATTTTGATTTAAGTCATATTAGGAGATAGGAGATATGCAAAAATTTTTCAATAAAAATGAAGCTATAAATATAGGGTCAATTCTTTTTTTGTCTTAATTTTGTTTTGTTTTTTTGAGACCATGTCTTGCTATGTAGTTCATACTGGCCTTGAACTCACTATGTAGCCTAGGCTGGCCTCATCGCAATCCTCCTGCTTCAGCTTCCTGAGTCCTGGGATTACAGGTGTGTGCTACTATACACAGCTTACTCTTCATTTTTAATGGTAAAAACATTAATATAATGGCCCTTATTAGAACTAGCAAAACTTGGTATATTTGTTTCACTACTAAATGACTATTCTGTTGGGCTTTAAATAGCATTTCTCCTTTTTTAGGGTGTTGGGAAGACAACATTAGCCAGAAAATTAGCACAGGCATGGAAATGTATTTGTGTTGAGGGTAAGTTTTAATCTCTCTGTCCCTACTATTTTATTGTAAAAACTGTTAAATGTGCACAAAATGGAAATAATTGTGCAGTGAACACATGTCTGTCCACCATTTATATTTCATAATTAGCATTTAATGATATTTTCTTTATTTTATGTCTATCCATGTATCAGACCAGTGATTTAGCTTTATAAAGACATCAACCCAATCATGTTTGCTCTTCTAAATTCTAGTTTTGTTCAAATAATTTAAAATGGTTTATGAAGTGTCCTTAACTCCATTCTTGAATACTTCAATTCTCTAATCCCATAATTTAGAGCTATGTGTGATATGTATACTTTGAGTGTGTCTTATGGCAGATAAGAAGGGAAAGAACTCCCAGATTTCCCTGGGAGCATTTTCTATAACTTAATTAACTTCAGTAATACATTTTATTTATACTTACAAATTTTCTTACATTTTTGCAAGATATAAGACAATTGGTTGATATATATATATATATTCTTTTCATCAGTAGAACTATTTATGTCCTAATAGAACAATAAGGAATAATAAATAGGAAATCCATAAAAAATACAAATAAAAATAGACAATATAAGAAAAAAGAATTTAACCTCACTGTCATTCAAAACAGGTTAGATAGGGCCGGGTAGATAGCTCAGTGGAATGGGTGCTTGCCTGGCAAGCACAAGGGCCTGAGTTCAATCCCTGGTTCCGCCAAAAAAAAAAACAAAAACAAAAAAAAACAGGTTAGATAAAATAACACTGATCTGTATTAGCCTATCAAATTGGCAGTGTATCTTTAAAATTACTATATTCCACTCTTGACATGGATATTAACAAATGGATATTCTGTATCAGTTAAGATCTAGTATACTTGCTGGAAAATAATTTGGTAACATGTAACAGACATAACTAAAATTTTCTCTCCTTTAGAAAAAAAAATTTCACCTTTAGGGACTCTAAGACTGCCAAAGATTTCACAGATTATTAACAGCAAGGAACATATTTGAGTCGCTGACTCCTTCCCTAGGTCATGCCACTATCTCCATCAAAGGAGGACATATTTCCTCTAAGAGATAAAACAAAGTCTCAGTACTTAAGCTTCAAGATTCCTCTTTTGAATAAGTGTTTATCATTTTTTCATTTCTCTCTGTCTATCTGTCTCTTGTCTGTCTGTTTCTCTCTCTCTCTCTCTCTCTCTCTCTCTCTCTCTCTCTCT
>NW_004525007.1:258359-261781 GCF_000260255.1 Octodon degus
AGATTCCTCTTTTGAATAAGTGTTTATCATTTTTTCATTTCTCTCTGTCTATCTGTCTCTTGTCTGTCTGTTTCTCTTTCTCTCTCTCTCTCTCTCTCTCTCTCTCTCTCTCTCTCTCTCTCTCTCTCTTTTTTGCAGTACCAGGGATTGAACTCAGGACCTTGCACTTGCCAGGCAAGCACAAATTCTACTGAGCTATCTCCCTAGCCCTTCTTTTTCTTTCTTTTTTTTTTTCAGTTTTTAAAACAAATTATTTATTTATTTGGTACAGGGTCTTGATACACACCTTGGACTGGTAGTGATCCTCTGGTCTCCGCCTTCTCCGTGCTGGGATTATAGGTGTGCACCACCATGCCTGATTTCAGGGCCAGCACAATGTGCCCAGGGTTCCGGGATTGACAGGCAGTGTAGTACCAGGGATCAAACTCGGAACCTTGCGCTTGCCAGGCAGGCATTTAGACTACATTGAGCTATCTTCCCAGCCCTTAGTTAATTTATTTAGTATTTGATACAGTCTCACTACGCAGCTCAGACTCGTAGTGATCCTCTGGTCTCAGCCTCCCTGGCAGTGGGAATACAGGCGTGCACCACCACACCTAGACTCAGTTGCTGACTCAGCCCCAGTCCCTGTGCTTGCCTAAGGAGGTGCTTAGTCCACTGAGCTATCTTGCCTTCCCCTCCCTTTTTTTGAGACAGGGTCTTGCTATGTAACTCAGGCTATCCCTGATCTTGTTTATGTAGCCCAAGCTGGCCTTGAACTCATGGTGATCCTCCTGATTCAGCCTCCCAAGTGCTGGGATTATGGTAGTGTACCACTGTGCCCAGAAATTTTAACTATTTCTTGATGTGCAGTTTTATAAAACCTGGGCAAAATTAATGGGTTCTGAACATACTTGTCTGGTTAAAAAGAGATCTGGATCAATGACATTAGTATATACAGTACTAATGGGATTTTGTGTGGTACTTTTAGTGTACAGATCACTCTCTAGTACACTCCTGATTTCATCTTCATATTTCTCCCTTTACTGCACAGGGCACCTATGTCCAAGGTGCAGGGTTGATTAGGGAGTTACTTCTTCCAGGTTTCCTCAGGTAGTGAGCAGCAGATCTGAGTTCTCTATGGAGTGCTTCTGCTGTCCATACTTTGGCAAGGCTTAAATGACATAGTGTGAAGTATCCTCCCAATTGATGTATACATGTTCATCTTTGCTTTCTGCTACAAGACTCTCAAATATGTTTTTTTAATAAATTTTATTTTACAGTCCTGATATCAGCTTGTGCTAATGTTGTGAATTCATATTTTAGCTCTACCAGTCTTAGAAGAACAGATTGCCACTGGGACAGAATCAGGAAATATGGTAAATCTGAATGTCAAAGATGGGATGATTACTAAAACAGGTCTGAATCATAGGCGTCTTATATAGTAATGTACGATAACTATACTTCTCCTTAGTTGCAGTCAATGCTGATCAGTGGTCACAGCATTCCAGATGAACTTGTCACAAAACTGATGCTGGAGAAGCTCAACTCCTCAGAAGTCTCTCACTTCGGTATGGCCATTTACATGCAGAGACAGCTGGGCACAAAGAACTTCTAGGTTTGCTCTTCCTTTAGCCTGAGCACAGGAATCACAGTGTCCATGTTCTGTTAATCAGCATATATATATAATTCTCCAAATTCTACATTTGTTAAAGAAATATTTATGTTGATATAACTCAGTTTTATTTGATATTATGTTAGCCAACAAAATCATAAAAAATGTGCTCTGGCCAGTCTTGTGGTGCTGCTAGCTTTTGCTGACTACTTCTCTCTTCACCCCCTGAGTTTTCCTTGAGGATTTTGTTTCTCTGCATTTATTTCTTAAAAATGGGGGAAGGATTCAAAGTATTAAAAGGATCCTCTAATCTTTGTTTTGGAGGAAAATGACAGGATGACAAAATAATTCATATAAAAATTTCAAGCATAGTAGCTGTAGATATCTCTTCCTGTTTGGTAGGAACATCTTGACCTTTACCCCTGTCTGTGATGTCCAGATGATATTAGCACAAACCTTTCTTTTCTGTGAACTAAAGAAACTAGTAGAATTAAGTATCTTCAGTATCCAGTTCTCTTCTTTCCCCCCTTCTCCCACCCCAGTCCCTCTTTCCTCTTGAGCAGTTTCTTCCCATTGCACAATATCTATTATGCATTTTGAACCTTATTTACTCTTTAAGCTTCTCATACTAGGGAGACAATATGATGTTTACACATATGAGTCAGATCTGTTTCACTTATGAATATGGTCTCAAGTTGTGTCCATTTACCTAGAAAAGTCTGAAGTTTATCTGTCTTTATGGCTAATACTCCATTGTATAAAAAGACCACATATTATTTATCCATTCCCTGGTTAATGGGCATTTGGATTGTTTCCAAGATTTAGCTATTACAAATTGTGCTGCTATAAACCTAGAACACATACATCTACGTGGTGTGATGTTTTTAATTCTTCTGGGAAGATACCCAGAAGGAGAATACCTGGGTCAAATGGGGCCTCCATTCCTAGTATTTTTGAGGCATCTCCATACTGATTTCCATAGTGGTTGTACCAGTTTACACTCCCATCACCAGTGAAGGATTCCTTATTCCCCATAGGCCTTCAGTATTTGTTATTGGTTATTGGTTGATTTCTTGATAATAACCATTCATTCTTGGGTGAGATAGAATCTCGGTGTTGTTTTAATTCACATCTCTTGAATGACCAGTGATGAACATTTTTTCATGTTTTTATTTTCCATTTGTATTTCTTCATCTGAGAAGTGTGTATTCATCTCAGATGTTCATTTTTTTGCTGGGTATTGTAATTTGGGACATCTGATTGTTTTCAATTATTTGTATGTTCTACATATAAGTCCTTTGCCTGAGGGACAACTTGATATAAATTTTTCCCATTCTGTTGGTTGTCTTTTCAACAGTTGATAAGTAAACTATATCTATTTATCTATATGTTCATCAGGGACAAAGAGGATGAACTTGGGGGAAAAATACCCAGATCATATGAGGTTAGAAAAATAAAATGTCAAAAAAGGACAATTGCAGAATTCTAATTTTGGTCAATAAGTGACCTCAAAAAGTGTAGTAACTGAACTGAAGCATGTGTATCAGTGCCTAAGTATTTATGCTTCTTTAAAAATTTATAGTAGTTTGATGGCTATAAAAACCAAGGTATAAATAATAAAAATTGGCAAAAGAAGAAAGGAAAAATTATGAAAAAGGAAACTTAGCTAAGCTATTCACAGTTCATAAACTTTAAAATTCTTCTTAGGGAGGAGTTGAAACAAAATTACCCATCAGGATAAATGTAAAGATCTGTCTGTCTGTCTGTCTGTCTGTCTGTCTGTCTGTCTCTCTCTCTCTCTCTCTCTCTCTCTCTCTCTCTCTCTCTC
>NW_004525007.1:263066-264587 GCF_000260255.1 Octodon degus
CTCAGCAAAATATTCTAAAAGAGTCCAGTAGTCCATAATAGTATTGGGTCTTCTGCTTCACTGGTAAGGTCAGAAATAGTTGACCTGAGTCCCCTACAGCTCAACATAACAGCATGGCTTTACTTCTTATACTTTGTTTTTATACTTTTCTGCTGGATGGTTAAGACCAAGATAAAGCAAGACCTATGCAACAAGAGTTGTAGCTTTTGGGTCTGATTAAGTCAGTGAAATCCCCTCAGATTTATCCTGAGATCCTGTACCTCAGATTGTAGATACTTTGTCAGTGTCAGCCATATGAATGAGTCACATTGCTTGGCCAATGTGCTGTTTGTGAAAGCCTGAGAGAATGTTTTCTGTCCATGTGACTCTCCTTAGGCACACTCTACATCATCGATCACTTTCCTCTTTGGCCCCATAATCTCCTTGATAAGAAAATTTGGGATACTGCAGAGTTACATAACATTACAGTACAAGTTCTCATATGTCCTGAGTCTTAATTGACCTTGGAAGGCTAGGGCCAAAATGTTGGCTTTCCTTTTTCTCTAATTCTGGTCTGCAAACTTAGATTGTTAACCCTCCAGAAGAGAAGCTTATTGTTATTACCATATAACCTAGGCTGTTAAGCTTGCCCTCACTGTCTGAATATCACACATCTTAGGCATAACTTGGAACAGATATTTTTCATCAAGTATTGATATGTTGAACTTTAAGTCCCTGCAGAATATGATGAAAAAACATTTAAAAATTAAAATATATTTTTAAATGGGCATAAAAAATTATATAATTCTTATGTTTACACCTAAGTCCAGAAATCTAACCATATACAACCTTGAAGCAGGACAGTCCCACATTCCTTTTCTTGTCTCCTTCCTTCATTCGCCACCCCTTCTTTTTGAACAATCATCTACCTGAGAGACAGAACAGCAGCAACTGGCATGTCATGACAAGCAGCCTGTACTCAGAAGACCACAATGACAGGCACTCCTATCATGAACCTACTATTACAAATCACCATCTTCAGTGCAGTTGCTTAGTTCACAGATATCAGTTAGGGTAACAATCTTTCCAATTAACTGCTAGATTCAAAAAACTTCTGGAGATTCTCAGGATCATTGCCTTGCCCGTTTTCTACATATAACTGTATGGCTTGTCACTGTCATGTTTCCTACCTCTTCTCCATTCCCTCTCTTAGTTAGTTCTCAAGTTCTTGCTTTCCTTTTACTTGTATTATACCTTTCTATTGGTATTTCTTCTTTTGAATTCTTATACTAGGGAAACTATATGACATTTACACATGTGTGTCTGGTTTATTTCATTTATGATTATATCTTCAAGTGGTAACCACATAAATATAAAGGCCTCGAGTTTATCATTCTTAATAGCTGAGTAATACATCATTGTGTAAAAATACCACATCTTTTTTATCCATTCCTCAGGTGATGGGCATCTTGGTTGTTTCCAAGATTTGGCTATCACAAATTGTGCTGCTATAAACATAGGCACACATATATCACTATGATA
>NW_004525007.1:268104-285757 GCF_000260255.1 Octodon degus
TGTTGAAGGTGCAGCATTAGGGTATTTATCTGTTTTCCTAATGTGTGAGTTCACAGCTATGAATGTCCCTCTAAGAATGCTTTCATCGTATCCCATAAATTCCGATAAGTTGTGCTTGAATTTTCATTGAAATGTAGATATTGTTGAATTTCTTGTTTATCTTCAGCTGTGACCCATTGTTTGCTGAGTAGGGTGTCATTTAATTTCCATGTATTTAGAGTTTGTTTTTAGTTTCTTCTGTCATTTATTTCCAGTTTCATTGCACTATGGTCAGATAATATGCATGGGATAATTTCTGTTTTCTTGCATATACTTAACCATGACCTATGGACTAGTATGTGGTTGATTTTAGAAAATGACCCTTGTTCAGCTGAGAAAAATGTGTATTCAGCTGTGTTTGGTTGGAACACTCTGTATATGTCCACCAAATCCATTTGTTTCAAGCTCTGGTTCAGGTCTGTTATTTCTTTGTTAATATTTTCTCTGGTTGACCTGTCTTTTTGGGATAAGGGGGTGTTAAGGTCTCCTGTTAAGATTGTTGTATTGGATATTAGATTCTTCATGTTCATTAAGAGTGGCTTTATATAGTTGGGTTCTACCATGTTTGGTGCATACATTTTTATGATTGTTACCTCTTCCTCTTGAATTTTTCCCCTAACCAGTGTATAGTGACCTTCATTATTTCGTTTGATCATTGTTGTTTTGAAGTTGAGACTGTCTGAGAATGGCGTTGCTACCTCTGCTTTTTTCTGAGGTGCTGGGGCATGTATTGTGTTCCATCCTTTGACTTTCAGCCTATGAATGTCTTTATGAGTTAAATGTGTTTCTTGCATACAGTATATTGTTGGATTTTGTTTCCTAATCCACTGTGCCAGTCTATTTCTCTTAATTGGTGAATTGAGTCCATTTCCATTGATGGTTATAATTGACATATATTGACTTACAATTGACATGTTATTTACCTGCTGTCGTGTACTCCTTTTTCTCCTGTGTTTAATTGCTTGCCCTATTTAGTTGGTTGACTTCTGATCTCATTTGTGGAGTTCTGATCTTTTTTGTCCCTCTCTAGAACGTCTTTCAGTATCCTCTGTAGGGTTGGCTTTGTCATCATGAAATTCTCTAGTTGTTCTTTGTCATGGAAGTGTTTTACTTCTCCATCAAACTTGAAAGAGAGTTTTGCAGGGTATAGTAGTCTGGGCTGGAATTTGTTTTCGTAGAGGACTTGAAGTACTCTGTTCATGCTCTTCTTGCCTTCATGGTTTGTGACGAGAAGTCAGCCATAATTCTGATGGGTTTTTCTTTGATTGTGATCTGCTTCTTTTCTCTAGTGGCTTTCAGTATATTCTTCTTGTGCTGAATTTCTGGGATCTTGACTATTATATGTCTTGGTGGGTTTTTAATTGTGTTGAGGTTACTTGGCATACTGTATGGTTCAATTACCTGAATGTCAGATTGTTTCCTTATATTTGGGAAGTTTTCTGCTATTACTTCTGCCCATATTTTTTTAATGTCCTTTGTGTTGACTCCTTCTTTCTCATTGATGCCTATTAGTCTCAACATTGTTCATCTTTGCATCATCTTGCAGGTGATGAATTATTCTTTCCTGCATCCTAGTTGTTTTTAAGAGATCCTTTCTTACCTTTTCATTAGCTGCACCAGCGTCTTCAAGATCTGAAACTCTGTCTTCACTTTCACTTAAACAGTTTTGCAGGGCTGGTGAGATGGCTCAGTGGTCTAAAGCACCTACTTAGAACAAGCTTAGCAAATCAGAGGGACCACGGTTCAATCCCCCAGCACCACATGCCAGCCAGCCCTGCCCCCTGGTGGGCTGAGCTGGCCACACACACACACACACACACACACACATAAATTAATTAATTAAAAAAACAGTTTTGCAAGCTTGTGATTGAGATTTTAAATTTCTCTATTATCTCTTTGACTCTGTTTCATGCAATCGGTTTCTTTCCTGTATTGCTCATTCAAGGAAACCATCATTTTTCTAATCTCTATTTTTTAAATCAATGTCTTCTTTAGAAGCAGTTATTAATTCTTTTACTGCAGTGTTTTTTTTTCAAATTGCATTTCCTTCCTATGTTTCTGTAGTTCATTCTTCACTTCTGATGCTATGAATTCTGAGAATTATTTTCTTATTTCAGAAAATTCCGCTCTGAGTTCCTCTATAACTTTCTGCTGTTGCTTATTTACTTAGAAGGCTATTAATTCATACATCTGAGCTCAACTAGTAGAAAAGAATTCCGCTCTGAGTTGTATGACTTTCTGCTGTTGCTTATTTACTATCGACACTATTAATTCATACATTGAGGTGAGCTAGTGTCCTCTGCACTTGTTCTGAGTGGACATTGGGTTTCCTCCATATGTTTCTGCATTTGATTCTCTACTGCAGATGTTATTAATTCAGGGATTTCTTTTTTAATTTCCAATCTGTGTTCCTCTATACCTTTCTGCAGCTGTTTCTTTGTTTCAGAAGCTGTTGATTCATTGCTTTCAGCTGTGTGATTCCCAATTTGTTCTGTGTTAGTGTCCTCTGCACTTGTTATGGGTGGGCTTGGGTTCTGAGATTGCATTTTGCTCCTTCTCATTGTCCTTTTGTGTAGCACTGTTATAACCTTAGTACCTACTGAAGTTTAGGTGCAGGTCTACAAAGTTTGGATTTATCCAGCTGTGCCTGGCTTGGGTCTGGCTGCTGTGCTCACCTCCTTCCTGCTGCTGCCCTTGGGAGTGCACCTGTTGTGCCCCTCTGGCAAGATGTTCTGCTTCTGTATGCCAGGCCTGATCTGAGTGTGGAATGGACAAGGTGTAGTAGGGGGAAAGGCAGCTCTCCTGAACACTTACCAGGCCTGGGCTAGGACTGGATATGAGGGCCCCAGAATGCTGCAGAAATTCTCACTGTGTGGGCAGGGTGAGGGTGTGCTGTGGAGTGTTGGGTGAGTGTCCCAAGGAGGTGGAAGAGATTCTCACCCATGCTGTCCCTGGGCTGTGCCCGGCAGGTCCCACAGGTGCAGTGTAGCCTCAAGTTCTCCTACACACTCACCGGGCCTGGGCTAGGACTTTATATGGGGGTCCCTAGCACGTGTCAGAAATTCTCACGCGGCGGGTGGGGTGGGGGTGGGGGTGCTGCGGAGTGTTTCGGAGGGGAGGGTCCCAAGGGGGTGAAAGAGGTTCTCACCCAAGCTGTGCCTGGTCTGGGACTGGTAGTTCCCACCGGCACAGGGTAGCCGGAAGCTCTCCCACACACTCCTTCTTCATCTTCTTAATTCTACATCAAAACTGAGTAAAGTGGGAGGTTTTTTAAGGTTAGTTGCACTGAAGCATTTAAAATCAATAAATGAACTTTTCAAACTCTGTTAAAAGAAAATCCATTGGCTATCTTACCTTCAGAATGAGTCTCTTTCCTGTGCATGATTTTGTGACACATTCGGTTGGTCATTTAGAAAATACTTGTTCTTTGTATTATGCACATCTTCTAATTATAATATTCATTATGCAGTATCAGAAATTAAACTTGATAAAAATTACAGTTCTGGGAAGGCTGAAAACTGGAGGATCACTAGGAGTTCAAGCTGCTCAGTTAGACCCTATAGATAAAAAATTATACTTGTTTATGTCCTTGTCAATCCTAATAAGAAAAGCTTTAGGAATTAGGAAGCTGTCAAGTTCATGGCAATGGATTAAAGTTTTCCAAAATTTAAATTTTCATTTGAATCTAATTGGCAAACTGTATGTAAGTTGAAGTAACAGGCATTTACTCTTCTCTTTTTTACTTTTTGTAAATTATTTTGTCAAATATCCAATGTAGTTTCTCAGTTCCTCACCCAAAAAATATTCTATAAAAATAGGAGAAAAATAGATTGAAGGCTTTTAATTTACATTGAAGGAACTGAGCCTTTATTGATAAAATTTTCTCAAGAAAGTAAGTGACATAATTAGAGAAATATGTTGAGGAAATTAATGAAATTGTGGTAAACACAGTGAATTTCAGAGAAGAGATTCAGGCTTCTAGATGAGAATACAAACAATAAATATGCTAGACCCAAATCATATTCTGTTTTGTTTATTTAACAGTAGGTGGTATATCAGTGTTTTTTACTCTATAATTTAGATAAGTTTTATATTCATATGTTCTATTATATCATAAAATAATAATTTAAGAAAGAAAATAATCTATTACTTAACTCTTGTAATACACCTTCACCATTCATCATACAAGCATTTCTAGTATGAGTAAAGAATTGCTAGCTTGGAAATTTCCTTCCCTATCTACCTCATTTGTCTAAAATTAAACTGACTTGGAATTTCTTAGAACTGCTCTGGAAGGTGTCCTTCATGATAAATCTTTTAAATCAGAAAATTGGTCTTCATAGTTATACATCATGTAGTAATGACTGTAATTTGTTAATTTAACATTTTTATAAGTTTATGACCTGTGTTAATATTCATTAAAAAACTAGATGATATTTTATAAAGTAATCCATGCTCTCATGTGTTAATGATTCATAAATTTTTAAATTATATTTTACTTGACAGGTTATGTTATCACTGAGATACCATCACTTTCACAGGATGCTACGACTACTTTGCAGCAAATAGAATTCATTAAAAATGTAAATTTGAATCCTGATATTATAATCAATATTAAGGTAAAGATATTGTCTTTCTAACATGGCAAACTTTTCTTTTTGATAGTTCTTAAATTCAAAGAATATTTTCAAATTTTTAAGTAGTTGTTAAAATAGTAATTTGTGCATCAAAGAGACTGAGTTACATTTCTCCATATATCTGTGCTAGTGCACCTGTGCCTCCATCCACAGGAAACACTTCCTGCTGTTTCTTCAGCTGTGATCTTAGACGTCCTAGGAAAGTCAGTTCAGTATCCTCTCCTCAGAGTTTTCCCTGCCCCTCTCCCACCTTGCCCACCTTGGAAGAGTTAAGTACTGAACTTCTCTGATGTCCATTCATAGTATTCCATGCTCATATTATTCACCTCCCTTTGTCACAATTCTCCATTTTCTTCCTAGGCTCTCTTATGTAATTTTAATTGATTTAAATCTAAATTGACAGTGGGGTTAGTGGCTACCATATCAGACAGTGAAGCCCTAACCTGCCTTAGGTGCTCTGTTTTCTCATTTATATCCTTGGTTCACGTTACCAATGGACAGAACCTATGTAGGCCTGCAATGAAGTGAACAGTGACTCCTATAAGGTAGAAATTATGTCTAACTCATGTAAGCATCAGCTAGTTCACTCTGTGGTACCTGGTGACTTCTAAGAAGTTTATCAAATAAGATGAAACAATATGCGTGCTTCCTTTTATTTTCAAAATGTGGTCAGCATCTGAATCACTTGAAGTATCTCAGACTCTTCAATCTTAGTAAATTACAAGGGGAAGCAGAAATCTATATTTAATGAGCTGGCCAGATGAGTCATATACAACCACACCCTAATATTTGAGAATCATTGCCATATAATATCATCCAGATTTTTTTTGGTGGTGGTGTTACTGGAGATTGAGCCCAGGACTTTGCCACTGAGCTACATCCTGATTCTTTAAAAAAAAAATTGTGACAGGATTTTCTTTAAGTATTTAAAGTGACCAGTCTGGACTTAGACTTGTGATTCTTCTTTCTCAACCTCCTGGAGTGCTAGGCTTACATGGATGTACCACCATGCCTATTTTATCCAGATTTCTTTTTTAATCTTAGAAAACATTCAGAGCAGGATTTACAATCCCAAGCCTTCATTACTATTAATAAAGCTCTCATAGCATGGGCTTTGAGTTAGAAAGCTTCCAAATGACATTGTATTCTGGTAATCTGCCTGTATTTCTACAATTTACAAAGTGGCTTTAATAATTATATTGGCTTGCTTATTTTAACATGTTAGTCTGAGACTTTAGTAAAATTGCACACATGAAAACAAGAAAATTACTCATAGACTTTGGTTTTGGCTTTTATTTCCCATGTAGGGCTTGTTTTTCCTCAATTATAAAATTTAAAATTTAGATTAGAGTAATCTTTGAGGTCCCATTTATGGTGGAGTTTTATAAAGCCCCTTTCCCATAAAGCTATAAATGATAATAAACATTGAGAATGTACAATATTAATGTTTTTGTTGTAAGTATGTGGAGATACCCCTAGTTTTCTCCACTTTTAGCTTTTTCAACAATCTGATTAGGATCCTGTGAACTTACATTCTTTGCAGTAAAGTGATCTTTTATTTTTCTACTCTTTCTACTGTTCTAATCCTGTTTTTTAAACTGAAAATTTCATTTTAATAATTATGGAGAAATAAAGATATTGACATAGCATAAAACTTGTGGTTTTTGTTATATTGTATTTGCTCAGGTTTTAGAGGAGGTTTTTGGTTTATGCATTTCATAATATCATACTGCATAATCACCAGAATCAGAATAATATTAGAAACATATTGAGAATGTTTTTGGTGATTTAATAATATTGTCCCTTACTTAGTGCCCTGACTATGATTTATGCCAAAGAGTATCTGGGCAAAGACAGCACAGTATCACAGGATACATCTATAGTAGAGATCAGTGGGATCCTGAAGTCATTGAGAGTCGTAGGAAGAAGAAGAAGAAGAAGAAAGTTGCCCATAAAGAAGGGAATATTGAAGTGGAAGGAGAAGAGGAAGAAGAGCAAGAAGAAGAAGAAGAGGTAATATCCCAATAGGTCCTTACCATATACTGTATGCTTAAATTTTGCTATAAATAAAATTAATGGTAGTATAAATAATGAAAAATAGCACATATTAGAAAATTATATTTTCTTCAGATTTTTGAGTCTGGAGGACATAAGCAAAAATGTTTCATGTTTTTCAAGAATTATTAGATCATATTCTCAGTCAGGTTGAACTTTCCTGTGACAATAGAGGTCCCTTTATAGTCTGACAGTGAGTCTGCAACTGTTGTTACTTGCATTTGTCAAACACCCTCCTAGTTTAAGCAGTCAAAGCAATAAAATGGAAACTGTGTTTGGAAAGCAGAGTAGTCCAGGCATGATTTAACTTATGAAGTTAACAACCCTGCATCCAAACTCTGATGAAGAGAGTACCTGAAATCTATAGCCTAGTTTTACATATACATGTTGTTGCAACAATCCTCAAGTAAACACTAGCAAACATAATGTAGCAGGACAAGGAAAGACTCTCCTATGACTTAAAGAGGAAAGTTTGGTAGTAAGAAATTTATTGACTTTTAAGAAAAGTGCAGGCTTTGGCCCATAGGAATGAGATGTGGCAATGTTTCCCAGTCCTCGTTCTACTGATGTCTGTGTAGTATTGACAATTTCTATTAGGCCTTAGACTGTGAAATCAGATGCTAACTTACAGATGGATGCATTGCAAGTTATTTATCCAGAAGAAAAAACAACCCTTTGAAGACATATTTTTATGGCCACATAGGATGTTAGGCAAGCAGCCGTGAGGTCTAATTTTCCAATTGGATTCCAGCAATTATAAAAACTTTTGCTTTGTCATCCTACTGCTTTCCTTACTAGTGAGTTAAATAAATCTTTGACATTATTTTTTTATTTAAAAATATAAACATTGGGGCTGAGGAGATGGCTCAGTGGAATAAGCACTTCCCTGGCAAGCACAAGGGCCTGAGTTCAATCCCTTGTTCTGGGAAAAAAAGAAAGAAAGAAAGAAAGAAAGAAAGAAAGAAAGAAAGAAAGAAAGAAAATAAAAATATAAACATAATAAAGCTCATATAAAACCATAAAATAGGGTTAGGTAATAATCAATATCTATTCTAGAATTTTATAAGGAAAACTTCATACCAAAATGGAGTGAAAGTGTTCCATTTTAGCATGAATGAAGCAATACACACTTGTATGATGATTTATAGAGGTCGCTGCTCACTTAGTTGCAGGCCATGATGCCATACCAAGGATATATTTGGAGAGACTGAGGAGCTAGGGCAGGCTAGGGCTTCACTGTCTAGGATGGTAGCCACTAGACCCACTGGCTATTTAGATTAAATCAATTGAAATGTATAAATTTCAAAATTAAGTTCTGTAGTAGTATAAGCTGCATTAAAATACCTGGTCTACCTGTGTTTTCCTAAGCAAACAATACAGATGCAGAAGTTTTCATGGCTGCAGAAAGCTTCCTTGGACAGGAAACAGCCCTTATTCCCCACACAACCCTGCTGCTACTCAGCTCTGGACTGAGTAACCCAGCTGGTAACCCATCTGTTACCATGTGCAAATGCCAGCCCATTTTTTCCAGGCATTCTAATTTTCACAGAGAAGAGAAAAATCAGGATTGTAAAATAAAGTTGGCAATGAATCCAAAATGTTTCAAATATAGTGTTGGTCAGTCATCTTATATCTTCGATTAGTTTCAACCTCTAGGGCCCTTTTGTCTGACACAGCCAAGTCCAGAAGTTAAATGTGTCGACCTGCTGCCCGCTGAGGTCAGTGGCCAGTAATTGCATGAAGTGCTTTCATCCTGAGGTTCACTCCAATCTAGACAATCTCCCTGAATGGCTGCAAGGATGTTGTTAATTTTCCCTTAGTTTCTACTTCCCTCTCCTTTCCATTTCATTCTTTACAGAAGCCAGATCCATTAAAAACTATATATCATCAGTAACTTTCTATTTTCTTTGAGTTAAAATCCAGGTACCTTCAGAGGTCTCATAAGGCTGTGGCCCAGTCCCTGTAATCTCAACCTTGACTTCTCGCCTGCTCACCTTGTTCTGGCCATCTTAGCCTTCTAGCTCTTCTCACACTGTGCTGAACTCACAGCTTCAAGCCTTGCACTTGCTGTTTCCTCTGCCCTTTGCCTACAACACTGTTCTTCTCCAGGCCTTCACGTGACTGTTCCTTCTTACCTTCATCTCTTCTTTTGTCACATGTCCAGCAAGTAACTCTAAGCCAGCAGCATGCAATAGAAACACATTGTGAGCTGTGTGTGATTCTAGACTTCTACAAGCCATGCTTTCTAAAGTAAAAAGAAACAAGGGACAGTAAATTAGTAATATATTTTATTTAATCCAATATAACCCAAATTTTATTTGAACATATAATCAGTATGAAGATGTTAGGAATTAAACTTTTTTTTCATACTACATCTTAAAAATCTAGTATGCATTTTCCATTTTGAACACATTTTGGTTTGCATTTGTCAAATATTCAGTGCTAATACATATGGCTAATAGCTATCATGCTGGACAATGGAAATGTAAGTCCTTATCTTTATTTTGCTCACAGCACTTTAGGGTGAGGGTTAGGGTCACCTTTTGAAATTCTATTATGTTCTCACTTGCTTGTCAATCCTACTAAATATATCTCCATACCCATTACAGTGCTTGCTAGGTAGTAGTAAGTACTTAATATAAAGGTACGTGATAGCTGAACCAGTGGATTCAAGTGTGTTTGCAATGCTGCCTGCAGGAAAGGGAATGGTAACACTTTTTTTTGAAAGTTAGTGCAATTGAATCATCCACCTTGAAATGTATAAACTTTGATTTGGTAATCATAATTTTAAGAATTATTCTAGGGAAATGTTAGTACTTAAAGATTTATATAAAAATGTGGCATTATTCTTATTATATTTATGTATTTGGCACAAGGTCTCACTACACAGCTTGGACTTGTAGTGATCCTCCTGTTTTCAGCCTCCCCGGCACTGGGATTACAGGCATGGTCCACCATGCCCATCTTGGTGGCTAGCTTAGTGTACCCAGGGGAGGGGCTGGCATGGCATGTGGTGCCAGGGATCAAACCCTGGTCCCTGTGCTTGCTTAAGCAGGCACTTAGTCTGCTGAGTTATCTTGCTGGCCCAATTATAAATGTAAGAACCTGAAACATTCTTCTTGTCCAGCTATAGAGTAATGATTAAATAATTGAATATTGTGTTCAAGGAAATGATTACCTGGGCATTAAAATAATACTTAAAACAGATTATAAGATGGCTTATACATAGATAATGGGATTCAAATTGTGTACACTATTTATATGCATTTATAAAACTGGAACAAAAAGACTAATTATATTAAATTTGATGCAGAACACTCACCCTTGGGCTGAAAACTTTTATAGGTATGGTGGTACCTCAGTTCATGAACTTAATTCTAAATATCATTGCAACTAGAACCATGGAAAGAGTTAAGTTTGTGAATAGAGGCCCCATGTACTACACTCTCTGCCTGTGTGGCTCTGTCCCTTTCTTCTAAGGTCCAGCTCAAATGTCACTCCTTCAAAGAGTCCTTTCATGACATCCTAATATGAAATAACACCTCAAATGACTCTTGACTTTATGTTTTAGTACTTATTCCTACCACCTAATATATTGTGTATTTATTTGTGTTCTTGTTTATGCTGCTTTTCCCAACTGCAGTGTGAGCTCTGTGACCCCAGAGCATTAAATGGTTTTGCTTACCATTGTACCCAAAGCTACCACACAGTGCTTGAATTGTAGTAGGAAGTCAGTAAATATTTACTGAATGAAGAAAGAAATTAATGAATGAACTACAAGCTCAGGTATTAAAAGAAACTCCACGTTTTATATTTTGTCTTTAAAAATCTGAAATCTTCCCCTACTCTTTCCTATTTGTTGGGGAACAGAAAATAAATTAGCATTCAAGTCAATTTAAAATGTTGTTTCATTTAATGAAGGCCTTCAAGCCTTGTACTTGCGGTTTCTGCTTAGAGTGTCCAGTCTCTCTTCAATAAAATCATGACTTCAATCTTCCCTTTTCTCCTTCTCACCCTAAAGTGGTATCTAAGCACAAAGAAGATGAATATGGCTTACAAACTGAAGAATCGTTGACCGAGTAGTAGTTAAAATCTCTTCTTTTTCATTTAGGCGTATATTGCAGAAATGCAGATCGTAGCTGAAAGTCTTCAACATCTAGTTCAGCGGCCTGAGGATTATTTGGAAAACGTTCAGAATATTATTAAACTTTATAAGGAAACAGCTCTTCCTACTTTAGAAGTAAGCACAAGATACATTGCTAAAAATGGAAATATTGATGTATGTGTTTTGACTCTGGTTAAATAGCTTTCGGATATTTATTTCTCTTTTGATTTTCTTGAACTTGGTAGAAAGCTGTTAGAAAATTCTTCCATCCCAAAAGGTGTGGTTGTAACCATATTCTTGCAAAATGACTCTGTTGTTGAAAAGTGACAAATGAACTGCATTTTTCAAAAATCAGAGGAACTCATTTATGGATGGGGCTAGACAATGTATATTTTGTAAAATCCATTTAATGTATAACTTATGGTTTTATCAAAACAAACTGCATACCTAAGATGTACTTTTTATTTGAAGGGAATTGTTATTTTAAATTGCAAACTAAAAAAAATGGTTTCCGTGGTCACCTCATGCAAAGTTGGCTATGTGTAAATATGGCAAAGACTATTATATATTATAATAGAAATGTCTTAATTAAAATATTATTTTGAAAATGTGATTACTGAGATTATAATTATGTTAGAAACATCTTTTATATGTTAAAACCCAGGAAAAATTCTTCCAAATTTAATCACTTAGATTGGACATTTAGTCAACAAACATTTATTGAACTTGGGTGTTTGAGCAGATATTTTGCTAAGCAACTGAACTCTGAAGAAAAATAAAAAGCAGTCCTAGTGTTATCTCTTCTCATCTGACAGAGAATCTAAAAGAGTTTTTTTCATACCTTTTTAATAATATTAAAACCAAATTGGCTAGATCATTTTTATTCTTATCCATCTTCTAAAATGTGAACCAGATTTAATCATCTTCTTAGACAAGGCTTTTATCCCTCCCTACCTCTTATATTATTGGCCTTTAAATGTAGCTTAAGAGTGAATTAAATGATTATCCATTCTTCCTTTCTATCCTGGGTACTGCTTAAGTGGCTGACACTGAACAAGAAATAAAGAAAAAGTGGAATCAGGCTCAAAGCAGTAGGAAATAATATTCATGGATAAAAAAAGCAGAGGTAGTCTCTTCAAGGACAGCACCCAGGGTTTGCACACTGGCATTGCTCATCCCAGCGCAATGTCCAAAGTCTGGAGGTGGTACATGCCTCAGCTGGACAGATGTCCAGGCCTTGATGGAAAAAGCTTCCATTTCATTGAATGTAAAATTTTTGAAAGATAAATGCATAGATGAAAACTTAAATTAAAACTTTGTTGAGGACTGGGGAGATAGCTCAGCTGTAGGTGCCTGCCTGGCAAGCACAAGGACCTGGGTTCAATCCCTGGTACCACATGCTGTGCCAGCTCCAGAACTCCAGGTGCACAGACCAAAACTGGGTGTGGTGGGGCACACCTGTAATCCCAACGCTGGGAAGGCTGAAAACAGGAGGATCACTATGAGTTCGAGCTGCCTAGCAAGACCCTGTACCAAATAGAGAGACAGACAGACAGACAGACAGACAGACAGACAGACAGACAGATGATAGATAGAAAATTAAAACTCTGTTGAAAGATTTAAAAGTTTAATATATAAAAAGGTCATGTAAATAATTTTTAAGCCCATAATTTATACCCTGCTGAAATAAATGAGCCACAAATATTAGCAGGCAGTTTACACAAAGGAAATACAAAAGGGCAGTGAGGCTCTAGAAACATGTTTAGCCTCATTGATAATAAAGAAATTCTCATCTAAGTAATATCATTTCCAGAATCAAATTTTCAAAGATGTCCAAGTAATAAGAATTCCTAATGCTAGCAAGTATATGATAAAACACTCTTAAACCCCATTAAAAGGAATATAAATTAGTGTGACCTTTGTTTGATAGCTTGCCTACAAAAAATGCAAAAGTGGAAAACTTCTAGGTCCTTCATCAAAATCTAGACAAAAAATATTTATCCTAACACCAGCAATCCAAGAACGCAAAGCCAAGAACCTAGACAGACATTAAGCCTGGGTGACATCTGTGGAGTACACTAGTCAAGCTCAATTGCCTATATTATAGGGTAATAATATCATTAAGCCTCTCTTCTGGAGGGTTAACAACTGAAGTTTGCAGGCCAAAAATTAGAGAAAAAGAAGGGCTGCAAGGACAGCCAACATTTGGCCCTAGCCTTTCAAGGTCAGTGAGGACTCAGGATATAAGAGAACCTGTACTATAACATCCTGTAACTCAATGATGTCCCAAGTTTTCTGATCAAGGAGATTATGGGGCCACAGAGGAAAGTGATCTATGATGTAGAGTATGCCTAAGGAGAGTCACATGGAGAGAAAACATTCTTTCAGGCTTTCACAGAGAACAAATTGGTAAAGCAATGGCCATGACTCATCCACATGAATGACACTGACAAAGGATCTACAAACTGTAGTACATGGTTTCAGGATAAATCCTGAGGGGAATTGACTGACCTTGTCAAATACAAGAGTTACACTTCTTGTTATATAGGTCTTGCTTTATCTTGGTCTTAACCATCCAGTAGAAAAGTATAAAAATGAGGTATAAAAAGTAAAGCCATGTTAATATGCTGAGCTGTACAAGGCTCAATTCAACAACTTCTGACATTGCCAGTCCTACAGATAACCCACTACTATTATGGACTACTGGACTATATTGGCTTACTTTGCTGAATTCACACACCTACAATATTTAAATGACAATGGAATACCTATCTCTGACAAAACAAAAAAAAAAGGGGGTGGGATACAAATGAAGGACCATTTTGTATCTATATATACAAAATAGGAAAGATATACAGCTACTTTCTCTTAAATCAATGAAAAGAAAGATTTGTACTAAGAGTGTTTGGACAGGATACCATGTATGCATCTTGTACTGTGAATAACCACTATGAAGACAACAATGTGCAATGTATTAATTATCGAGACTGTCCTACTAATCTCTTTTGAAACTGTCTCATTGCTATTTGTTTCTCAGTAAAATTAATAATGAAAAAAAAGGCTCACCTTGTTCATGTCCTGCCCTGTGCTCCAGAATAGGTGATGCCAGGTCTCCTTGCCTGTCTTGGAATCCCACATTGACATTTGGCATAGAGCGTTCACACTCTTCACTTTAGAAAATCCTTTTTTAACTTAGTTTGAGAAAAGACTTGAGGTATTGAAAAGCATTATGTACTGTTTTGTTCACATCATAGTTATTTATGATTAAATAAATAATATTGGCATAATCTGCACTCTGGAAAATAAAACACTAGAGTCTACTTATGAACAATACAGTGAAAAACAAAATGCACTGTGGAACTAAGGTAGTGGTTTTGTGCAGAATTGTAATATGGAAAATATTCAGTGATGAAGAACTTAAGAAAGTGGACCTGGGCTTTATGGAAGCAGGTACACACACAGGAGCTATCCTTGAGTCTCATGGAGTCATGAAGAAGGATGGAGACAGTATTTTTGTCTGGGTCTTTAAGGAATCAGGAAGAAAGTGGGAATTATTTCTTGACCATCTTTACTTTCTGGGAATACAAGGGTTGGATAAAATTCAATGTGGTTGAACAAAAAATAAAATCTAGTTGACCTTAGACATTAATATTAAAAATAAATAGTTTAGAAGATTATTTAGAAGAAAATTTAAAGACTATTGATGCATATTTTTTGTATTACTGGGGACCAAATCCAGGGATTCTCACATACTAGACAAGTGGTTCACTGCTAAATTGTATCCCTAATCCCTACTATAATCTTTTTCTTTTTTTGTACTGGAGATTGAACTCAGGACCTTAAACTTGCCAGCCAGGTGCTTAAGCCACTGAGCTATCTCCCTGGCACAATCCCTACTATAATCTTGAAGTAGAAAAAAATTCTAAATGAGAAAGGAAATCTAGAAACCATGAGAATATGTATATGTACTTGATAAAATATTTTATTGTGTAGAAGACATCATAAAGAAGTCAAAAGATAAATTATAGAAAGATAAAATACTTGCAATCTATGTGACAGATAAGGGTTATGGAATTTCCATGAATGCTAAAGAAACAATATAATAGGAACATGCAAAGGATATGATTAGGTAATTAACAAAGATGGACATGTGAATTCTGAACCTTGATAGGAAAATAAAATGTAAAACAAACCAGTCACATTTTTCAACTTAGTTTGGCAGGTACGTAAAAGCTAAAATAGCCCCTGGTGGCAGGAATAAATGAACATCCTTACATATTTCTATCAAGACCTTTGTATTGCTTCCACCTTTTTGGGGGGCCGGGGAGATAGCTCAGTTGAATAAGTGCTTGCCTGGCAAGTGCAAGGGCCTGAGTTCAATCCCCAGTTCCACCAAAGAAAAACTATAGATGTATTGCTACTGCCTTTTGGAAAATCAATGGGCAGCACCTTTAACTTTAAAACTTACTTTTATAAACCTAGTTCATATATTCAGTATATCAGAATATAGGAAACAGTTGCTTACTGAGTGTTAGTTAATGTTTATATGTGTCCAGTATTTGTGTCAGTGAGAAAAACAAGAAGAAACATCTCGTGAGGGCATAGCTGAGATCAGGAAGTGTGCTGGTCACTGTCTCTGTGTCTGTCTCACTCCCTCACTGGATGCTTTCAGTATAAGTTATTTTTGTAATTATTGAAAAGCATTATATAATTAAGAACATTAAATAATTTTTGAATGTTTGAGATCATGTGTGCATAACTGAATCTTTTTCATTTAACATAATTAATTTTTCCCTATACATTTTTTTAAATTAGGAATCGAATGGAGGACCTTGTGCTTTCCAAGTTGGCACTTGTGCTGCTGAGCTCTATCCCCAGCCCTTCCCTATACTTTTGCAAGATCAGTATTAATATCACAATTTAATGGTTTTACATACTGTAAATGTAGCATAATTTTTAATGTTCCTCTATTCTTTGACAAGGTAGATTAAAATATTTAGTTGGTTTTCAACCATTTCTTTTCTTGTTTTAAAAATACATTATTATTCAATAATTACAAAAGTAATTTGTAATAAGAGCCAACCTCAACCTCACATCAATTCTCTGCCTCACCCTCTGTACAGATGTGCACCATTATGTCTGGCTAATCACATAGATAAGATTTCTTTCCCATTGTCTGCAGAAAGTAATGGCTGAACATAATCCCCAGTATCTCATTGAGCTTGATGGAAATAAATCTCCTGAGGAGCTCTTCATGGTGAGTTCAGTGTTTCATAATAATATCTGAGCTGGAAAAATTTATTTATTTATTTTAAATTTTATTTATTTATTTTTGTAGTTTAGGGAAGGGTCTACAGGTCATTCAGGGTCTCACTACTAAATCAGACTCTCAGCAATCCGCCTGTTTACAGCCTCCCAAGGTCTGGTATTACAGGCATGCACCACCATGCCCAGTCTCAACTGCCATCTCAGCATGCCCTGGGGGCAGGGCCATCACCGCAAGCCCAGGGATCGAACCCCACCCCCTGTGCCTGCTTGCAGGTGCTTTGATCCCCTGAGCTACTTGGCTGGCCCTGAAACATTTTTATTAATACATGTTTACTACATGTGAGGCTCATGTTCAAAATGAGAAATTTATACACGTGCATAATAAATGTTAGCTCTCTTGTTCTCCATTTCGTTCCCCTACATTGAACCCTTCCCTCCCACCCCATTTAAAAAAGCTGTTTTCAACTTTCTTTTTTTATTTTTTATTTTTCCCCATAATTTTATTTAGAAATAAATAACATTGAGACAGTTACAAATCAAATTGGTAGGACAGTTCCAATAATTAATACATTGCATACTGCCTTCCTAGTGGTTATTTGTTGAACAATATGCAGACATGATATCCTATTTACAAACACTATTAAAACAAATCCCTCTATTCCTTGAATTAAGAGAATGTAGCTATATATCCTAATCATTTTGAATACACAGACACAACATGGTCATTCATCTATATCCCCTTTTTTATTTAGTTCCATCATTCAAATATTATAGGTGTGTGAACTCAGCATAATATTCCAAAATAGTCCAGTAGTCCATAACAATACTGAGTCTTCCTCTTGACTGGCAATGTCAAAAGTTGTAGACCTGAGTCCCCTGCAGCTCAATATAACACCATGGCTTTATTTCTTGTACTTCATTTTTATACTTTTCTGGTGGATGGTTAAGACCAGGATAAAGCAAGACCTATGTAAGAAGAATTGTAGCTTTTGTATCTGATAAGGTCAGTTAAATCCCCTCAGGATTTATCCTGAGACCCTGAACCTCAGATTGTAAATCCTTTGTCAGTGTCAGCCATGTGGATGAGTCACGACCATTGCTTGGCCAACTTGCTTTCTGTGAAAGCCTGAGAGAATGTTTTCTTTCTATGTGACTCTCCTTAGGCACTCTCTATATCAATGATCACTTACCTCTTTGGCCCTATAATCTCCTTGGTCAGAAAATTTGGGACACAACTGAGTTACATGATGTTACAGTACAGGTTCTCTTATGTCCTGAGTCTTAATTGATCTTGGAAGGCTAGGGCCAAAATGTTGGCTTTCCTTTCGGCCCTCCTTTTTCTGTAATTTTTGGTCTGCAAACTTAGGTTGTTAACCCTCCAGAAGAGAAGCTTATTGTTATTACCATATAACCTAGGTTGTTGAGCTTAACCTCACTATCTATCTGAATATCAAACATCTTAGGCATAACATGAAACAGGTATTTTTCATAACATATTGATACATTAAACTTTAAGTCCCTACAGAATATGACAAAAAAATTAAAAAAA
>NW_004525007.1:294331-304825 GCF_000260255.1 Octodon degus
GTAAAATTCCAGTAGAGGAACAGCTGGTTTAAATGAGATTTCCAGTCCAAGTTTTCTAAGGAGTCTCCACACTGATTTCCATAACGGTTGCACCAGTCTACGTTCCCACCAGCAGTGGAGAAGGGTTCCTTTTTCCCCGCAGCCTCTCCAACATTTGTTGTTGGGTGATTTGTTTATGATAGCCATTCTTTCTGAGGTGAGATGGTATCTCAGTGTTGTTTTAATTTGCATTTCACAGATAGCCAGTGATGTGGAGCATTTTTTCATATATTTATTCACTTCTTTAATTTCATCCTCTGAGAAGTTTGTGTTCATCTTGGATGCCCATATCTGGATTGGATCTTTAAATTTTGGGGCCCTAGTGTTTTTTAGTTCTTTATAAATTCTAGAGAGCAGACCTTTGTCTGAGTACTTATTTGTCAAGAGTTTTCTAAATTTGTGGATTGTCTTTTCACTTTGTTGGTAATTTCTTTTGATGTGCAAAAACTTCTCAATAAGATGAGGTCCCAGTTGTTAATTCTTTCAAGTATTTCCCGTGCGATTTGATTTTTATTGATGAACTCTTTGCCTACCCCTATGTCTTTAAGAGTTCCTACTACTTTCTCTTCCAAGAGATTTCATGTTTCTGTTTTAATGTTTAATCTTTAATCCATGTTGACTTTAGCTTAGTGCACGGCCATGGACCTGGGTCAAGTTTTAGTGTTTAGCATATAGAGAGTCAGTTTTTCCTGAGCTGGAAAAATTTAATGCTTTTGATAATATTATACCTATCTCAATAAAGAGAAATATATTTATGTTTTAACATCATTAATTTTTGGAAATTTTCTTTTGACATTTTAAGATTCAGTGTTATATTTATTTATCTATCCCTATTGAAATCAGACCTACAAATGAATTTAAAACCCCTTCATGACAAAAAAACACATGATAAGAAGAAAAGTAAAAAGTAATAAAGGTAAAAACAAATAGTAAACACATGATAAGATGTTTAACATCATCAGTCCTAAGACAAATGTTGATCAAAACCAGAAGGAGATATCATTCAACACCCACTAGGATGGTAAAAACTAAAAGACAACAAACATTGTTGACAAGAATATGGAGAAATTGGAACATAAAAGTATTTTACAAAAAACAAAACAAAATGAAACAAAACAGTAAGTCTTCCTTAAACACCTAAGTATCTGGCATTAAGTATGATAAATTCTCAGGATATAGATAGAAAAGAGGCCATCAGTCCTCCCCTTTTTTAATACTTAATATATTAAGAGAAAATCCATATTTATCTTTTTTTATGAGCAGAATATATTTATTGGGGGAAGAAAGCTGCTGTCCGAGAGAGGGGCAGGAGGTGTGCCCCAGGCAGGTGGTCCCTGGGAAGCTGTCTCTTCCAGGGACTTTTCTAGAGTAAAACCATGTGGGTCTAAGGTGGAGAACATGGAACTCACTTAGGTGGGCATGAGGTAGGACAAAACTGTGGTCAACCAATGAGATTATAAGCACCACTGATCAGGTAAAGTTGATTAAATCCAGGACCAAATGGGGAAGGGAGTCATGTAGCAAGAGGGCATCAATACAGGACAATGTCTCTTCCTGTTGGGGGTTGGATTAGTTACTCATTTGGGCTCTTTCAAGGTGATTGATGCCTATTTAGAATATCAATCCCTGATGCCCATCCCTAGGGAAGTATGTAGCTATGTTTCCTCATTTGTCTTGAGGCCTGGTTCTATCTCTGGCCCAAAGCTATTGGACACTGTGTAGCCAGTGTCTTTAGAACATTTTTATGCTGACAGGATTTTATCTGTCCTTGGGGATCTATTTTAACTAGTGAAATACCTTTTTTAAGTCTTACACATGAACAACAATACATATTTGTAAAATATCAGTCTCAGCATCTTTTTTTTTTTTTTTTTAATTTAAGACAGGGTCTATAGGGTCTACAGGGTCTTACTGCCTAGATCAGACTTCTTGTAGTGATCTGCCTGTTTACAGTCTCCCAAATGCTGGGATTACAGGTGTGCACCACCATGCCCAGTCTCAATCACTGTCTCAGTATGCTCTGGGGGCGGGGCCAACATGGCCCGAGGATCAAACTCCCAACCCCTGTGTCTGCCTAAGCAAGCACTTTAATCCACTGAGCTATCTGGCCGGCCCTATCATTTTGATTAGTACGCAACCTGAACATATATTGTAGTATCTCAGTTACAGCTAAAGCAAGGTGTCTTCTGAAGTCTGTTTCTACTGAGGTACAATAACTGGAAGGAAGATCAAGATTGGAGAAGAACAAAGAAACCTGTGCCAATATCCAGCAATAGGATGGGTTTTTTCCTTTACTCATGATTACTCAGGACTCCTCTGTGGAGGTGGCAGGTAGAAATAACAGTCTGGCCAGAGGGAGGAGGCAGGCCCAGAGCCCATCAGTGCTAATGGACCACCTGGGAAGCTAAGTCTGAGCTCTGGGGCCTCTGCCTCAGAGTGCGGTCTCACTTCTAGTGGCTGCCTTGGCAGTCAGGGCATGGCTTGTGGGGCCTCTTAAGGCAGTCCCTCATATGCTGGCCTAGCTTCTGAAACCACTAGCAGATGAACCTCATCAACAGGTGAACCTCATTGTCGTTGAGCACTTTTGGAGTCCAGAGAACCAGATTTAGGGTCTGTTTTGAGGCTACAACAAAGGCAGCCATTTTTGATCTCTTTGGTTTCTCTCCCTGGTTTTCTTCCAGTTCCTATTATAGGTCACTAAGAAACAGTTTTTATTAACATATCAGGTGAATTGTCTAGAGCAAAAGCTATCTTTTGTAGCTCTTTTCTAATATCTAGAGCTGACTGAGGAATGAATTTATTTGTAAGAATAATCTGTCCCTCTATTTAATTAGGATCTAGGGAAGTATACTTTACCAGTTCCTCTATTAAACACTCTAAGAAATCAGAAGGGTGTATAATCTTTCTCCTGGTAAATAGCTAAAATTTAAAATAACTAGAAGACTTGGCTTTAGTTCTTAGAGCTTCAAGAATACACTATTCTTGAAGACTGAAAGAAAATGTCTTTTCTGGTTTCTTGCCTGGCTGTTAGTCCAGCAGTGGTCTGATTATTTGGGCTCCAGTGGGAACAGGTAGTTCCACTGGCTGTCTATCTCTTGGCTGTTTAAAATTAACAATATCATATTTATCTCAAAATGTAATAGAAGCTTGCAATGCTGCCTTTCATTAGAAGTCAAAGCTTGGTTTAAGATTAACATTACATCCTTCCAATCTGGTTTATAAGTCTGAGTAAGTCCTCTAAAGACATCAATGTACCTATCAGGTCATCTAAAGATCTTCTAAGATCTGACTTTATCTATTTTAGGTCACAGAGAAAAAAGTACATGAACTCTGTAAGTTCTAAATTACCTATTTACTTCTTTATCCTTGAAAAGCTTGAATAAACTTGGCTAAGGATAGTTGTAGCCTTGTAGAGGCCTGGATTACAGCTGTTCTAGAAGCCCACCCTTTAGAAAGGCAAATGGGGAAACCTTTCAGTAATGGTGGGTGAGGCTGTGATAAAGGCTGTCTTGTCCTTAGGCTCCAAAGGTTAGGGAGGAGCAGCCTTAGGCTCCAAAATATTAAATACTTTAGGCACCTGAACTGCTTTGTTCTCCTTTAGCTCATGTTCACATTTCAAAAGTAGATAACAATGACTTTTTTTAATGCAAACAAAATCTGACCATTTTGCTTTTATAGTATCATTCTAGTTGTAAAATAGTGTCATAATTGATACTTCCTCTGCATTCCATTTTGGTTCTAGGGAGCACATAGGTCATGCACATGTGCAGAAAAATATTAAATGGCTCTTTTTCATTGCATATGGATCAAACATCTTCCAGTGAATAATAATGCATTCTAAAGGAATAAGAGACTTTGACTGTGAAATTCTCATTTGGAATGCAAAAAGAGAGTGTTTTGGATGTCTCCACCTTACCTCTGATTGATTACCCCTCAAGGCATCCCATGAGTAGACCACTCCAGAGCAGGTGGATACTCTTGGAGAGAGGGGAGACAAGATCCTACCAGCCTATCCACACTGGAACTGGTGTGTGACTGTTGTCTCCTAAGAATCTCACAAACTGTGGGAACCATACACTTATTCTCATTGAATATTTGTAAATATGTTACAGGTAGTCTAGTGACAGTAATGTCTACATAAGGAAGCTTAACTATTCCATAGAAAGGTAAGTTGGAAGCAGAGGACATTTCCTACTGTGCTGTAAAACAGATCACCTTTGGAGGTAGACAAAAGAGACAGTTGACTGGAAGAGCTTTGCCCTGAGCTCTAGGCAAAGAAGTCCCCAAGACACTTGTGTTCCTCCATGTAGTCACCAGGGCAGCCTTTCATAGGACTAGGCTATATTAAATCTTTGGAGTTCACAGGTAAAACTTGGATTTATCATCTAGTAATCACATTTTACATATTGGCAAAAAACACATTACTTTAAGGCTGACAGAAATCTTTTTTACTCTTAGTTAATGTGTAAGGCACAGATGTAAATCATCCCCAATAGCCACTATAGGATGTAAACTATTGTAAGCTGCCTTAGCCTAATTTCTGGAGTAACTCATTAAGTTCTACTGAAAAACTCAGATAAAATTCCTACTTTACTAGCAGAAACAGAAAAAAAATACAGTAGGTAAGTGGAGATCTTTCAGTGGTCAAGAGCCAGTTTCCACGAAGGAACCTTTGGGTATGGCCATGACCCCTCAGGTGTTCTCAGTTTCTTTTGGCCCACACAACCAGAGATCAGTCTCCAGAGAAGAATCCTGCTGTCTCTCTGGTCAACATTCCATCAGCCATTGGCTTCAATGGGGATTCACCAAAGAACAGCTGGGGAAACCTGTCCTCTGCTTCAAAGAGTGGCATCTGCTCTAGGAGCATTTAGTACCCAGTAGAGTAACCACCATTTGTCCAAGCTTTATAAGGGATAGTTAAAAACCTGAACAAGAATTGGGGTCGGGGAGATGGCTCAGTGGAATATGCGCTTGCCTGGCAAGTGCAAAGGCCTGAGTTCAATCCCCGGTTCCACCAAAAAAAAAAAGCAAAACTGAACAAGATTACCTAGTGCTTTACAGTAAAGGCTTTAAAGTCTACAACTTAGCTCTTATGCACCTAAATAATTAGACCTAGGAGAAAATGTTGGAGATCCTCTCTCAGACTAAGTATGTTTTGGTCCCGTAAGTATGCTGCTTTTGAAGATTGCTCCTTCTGGTGTCACCCAGAAGTCGGTTCTCTCCACTGTGTCTCAGGTTTAGCCTCCTGAAAAAGACCTTCCCAGAACACTAAGTTGGGACATGGCTTTTATATGTGTCCTCCACGGGCATAGCTCTTCTTTGTCTCATCTGACACAGATATGGGATATGTTTTTTTTTAAAGGACTTCCCTGTTTTTGGCATTAACAAATGCTCATTTTCTAAGGGCTTCACTTAGTTGGAACAGTCTATGTCTAATTTTACATGCCTGTAAAAAGGAAAGTACAAAGAGGTTGGAAAATTGGGAGTAAGGTCAAAGGAAAGAATCAGAGCAAGCCTGACATTTCCTCTAGCATTTAGAAGAGGAACAGAGCCAGTCTGGTTCAGTGAAACCTGTTCTCCAAGTCTTTAAGAACAGTTGCCGACCTACTGTCATTTAGTTGGCAAAAGAAGCCTTGTATTTCATATACAAGCATGTATATTTTTAAGCCTGAGCTAGATTTAAGTCCCATTTTACAGAAGTTCATATAAAATCTACTTGGAGGCTTACTAACATTACTCTCTCTAGTGCTCTTGTCTAAAGTCAAGCAAGGAATACCAGTACATTTACCATCTAGTTCAAATGCAACATATACAAATACAAGGCAATCATAAAATGTCCCATTAAAGAAATATAACCTTTTAACATGTACATGTTTTAACTTAGATTTACCAACATTTTGGCCAACATTTTAACAAAACCATATAAGACAAAGCATAAGCAATTTTAAACAATTTTGGCGGAACTATATAAGACAAAGCTGTATGAGGCAAAGTATGACCAGTTATGAGCAATGGGCAAATACATCAACATTTGAAGAAAAAAAATTATTACCTAAATGAGTTCCAATCCAGAATTTATGAAAGAAAATCAAACTCATACCTCTGTGCAATGATCTCAGCAGGAACTTCCAAATGATACAAAGAGAAAAACTGATCTAGGGGGTTGACCTCCAAATGATATAGGGGAAAAATGATCTCCAAACCTAAAAGGTACCTGGGATGAGTTCATGTTCTCTAAAACTGATGAATTTTAGGAACAAATGGTGGTTATAAGTAGAATATATTTATTGGAGGAAAGAAACCTCCTGTCCAAGAGAGGGACATGAGGGGTGCCCCAGGTGGGTGGTCCCCCAGTATTTATCTTAAGTTTTATTTATTTATTTATTTATTTATTTATTTATTTATTTGATACAGACTCTCACTATGCAGCTTGGACTTGTACTGATCTTCCTGTACCAGTCTCCATGATCCTGGGATTATAAGCGTGTGCCACCACACCCTGTTCCAGTGGTTGGCATAGCATGTTGGGGTTCCCAGGGCTGGCATGGCGTGCAGTACCGGGGATCAATCCTGGGTTCTTTTGCTTTCCAGGAAGGTACTTAGACCACTGAGCTCTTTTCCCCAGCCAAAGATTAGTATTTAAATGATGGTGTAAGGGCCAGCCAAATAGCTCAGTGGATTAAACCAGGGGCTGGGGGTTTGATCCCTGGGCCTGCTTTGTCGGCCCTGCCCCCATGGCCCGCTGAGATGGCAATTGAGACTGGGCATGGTTGCACGTGCTTATAGTCCCAGCTCTTGGGAGGGTGTGAACAGGTGGATCGCTATGAGTCTGATCTAATAGTGAGACCCTGAACACCCTGTAGACTCTTTCCTAAAAAATACAAAATAAGTGAATACTGATGTAAGCTAAGGCTGAGAGGTACAAGGTATTATAGGAGCTCATGAAAGAAGTACAAAACATTCTTGGAAGGAGGGCCACCTGTCTGAAATTGAACTTAGAGGAAGAGTAAGAATCATGTCTTGAAGGCTAGGACAGGGGTGGGTGGGATAGGGTTCTGTCCTACACACAGAATCTATGTAAAGGCCCAGGCACAAGAAAGAGCAGAGCAAATTGTGGGATAGAATAGAAGACCCTGACATAGCAGGGCAAAGTGGGAGGAATGGGACTGGAAGAGTAGAATTGTGTCAAGACTCTGGAACTAATCACCAGCTGTTAATAGCCATGAAAAGTTTTAATTCAGAGAGTGAAAATGATACTCTTCCCATTTAAGAACAAACTCAGACTTCCATGTAAACTAAAACATGGAAAGAGAATACAATTTGTGATATGAAGATTAGTTCTAGCTTTTGCAGCCAGTCAGGTAAAAGATGGTGGTATAATCTAGAGTATATTGGGAATGGATAGAACAGGTCTGAGAGAGATTTTAAAAATGGACTGGAAGAGCACTTTAACCTAGGAATTAGTAAAAGTCAAAGATGATATCCAGATTTCTGACTGGATCTCATTAGTGATGACATGATAGCAGTATTAGTGGTGGAGCCAAGCCAAGAAAAAGCTCCTCTCTGAAGGTGTTGCTCTTGCCAAGATCAGCAGTGATCACCTTGTAACCAAAGACAGCACTGTTTCAGTCTTCATTGCATTTAATATAGAAGCAGCATTTGGTGCAGCTGATCACTTCTTCCTGCTCTCTCCCTCCCTTGGCTTCTGGGACCTATGGCACAGTAGTTCCATTATGCCTTACTGGACATACCTATTCTCTAATCTGTAGTTTTAGAGGACCCCAGAGCTCAGTCTCTATGAGCTTTTCTCTCTCTACTATCATCCTTGAAGAGGCATCCTCCAGTCTAATGACTTTAAGTACCCTCTGACTGCTGGTACCTGTTAAATTCTTATTACCAGACCTTTTCCCTCAGTTCTATAGACATCTTGGATTTAAATGCACAAGGCAATATTCTAACAGCACTTTCTCCCAGTTAGTTTCTCTGTTTTCTACTTTTTGTAAATATTAATACCATCCTTCTAACTGCTCTTCTTTCTTGTTCCCTCTCCCCCCAATAGTCACATCTAGTTCATCAGCTTACACCATAAGTTTCTTCAATACACCCAGAAACTCCACTCTTTAACATCTGGGACACACTTTAAGTGGATGGACATACCAAGAGGCTTAGTTGAAACTTGCTGAGCCTATGAAGGCTGCAGCTTGAAACAGGTATTCTGCAGGTACTGTACTGCCAACATTCCATTTTTCCAAAGTGAGTTACAGCCACATTCCCCTCAGCATTGAGAGGTAAAGAAGTGAACCGTACCCCAAATAAAAATCAACAAGCTTAGAGAAGGAAAGTTGAATTATGAACAAATAATATATTCTTCTATAGACTACCATGCACTGCCAGGATTTTGTCTGTCTTACCAACTTTTATCTCAGATTCTGTGCATTAGCCTCTTTTTTTCCTACCTGGATTCTTCTATATAGTGTCTATATTCTTTTCCTAGTATTTCCATGATAAAGTATCACAAACAGGATAGTTTAAAGTGACAGAAACTTTTTGCCTCACAGTTCTTAAGGTTAGAAGTCTAAAGTCGAGGTGTAAGTAGGACCATATTCCTTCCAGATACTCCAGAATCCATCCTTGCCTCTCCTGCCTTTTGATGGCCTTATGCATTTCATGGCTTATAGTAGCATTACTCCAGCATCTACATTCATCTTAACTTGGTCACCTTCTCTTTGACCAAGGAGGTCTTATAGGTCCACATCTCAAGATGTAAGCATTTGAGGCCCGTAGGGGAGACTATTACGGTTTGAAATGTGTCCCTCAAGGGAGCCGAGCCTGGAGGATCACAAGTTTGAAATTGCCAAGTAAGCTAGTGAGACCCTGTCAGAAAGAGAGAAAGAAAGAAAAAAAGAAAAGAAAGAAAGAAAGAAAGAAAGGAAGGAAGGAAGGAAGGAAGGAAGGAAGGAAGGAAGGAAAAGAAAGGGAGGGAGGGGGACTGGGAACATAGCTCAGTGTCAAGGCCCTGGATTCAATCCCTAGTTAAAAAAATAAAAAAGTTAAAGCCCTAAGCTCAATACCTATGAGTGTAACCTTATTTGGAATTAAGTAATCAAGATAAGATGAAGTCATTCTTTTTTTTTTTTTTTTGCGAAACTGGGGATTGAACTCAGGCCTTTGCGCTTGCCAGGGAAGCACTTATTCCACTGAGCCATCTCCCTGGCCCCAAGATGAAGTCATTCTTAATCAGGTAGGACCTCATACAGTATTGAGAAGAGAAGATGACTCTGTGACAGCAGAGGTAGAGGTTGGAGCGATGTAACAAGCCAAGAAGCACCAATACTTGCCAGGAGACCACAGGCACCAAGAGGAAGCAAGCAAGGGTTCTAGCCTGATACTGGAGCATGGGTTGAGACATGAACTGGTCACTTTTTCAGAATGTTTCAATGTTCAAATTCCAATGTAGTCAATATTTGTTCTTTACATTTAGATGGTAATGGAACGACTTAAATATCTGAACCTAAAAAGAGCAGCTATTTTAACCAAACTTCAAAATGCAGAGGAAGAAATTAATGACATGATGGAAAATGTAAGTTTTATTTAACTGTTTGAAAGTCAAACTGTTCAGTATCTATTAGGATCTTATTTTGTATCTTTTTATGGTCTATAATGAATTTCAGGAATAGCTTTTATAAAAATGGCTTTGTCTTCTGGAAAAGAGCTATAACGTTAACACCAATGTTCCTTTAGACAATAAATACATCAGCATAAGTTTCAAATGAAGAATAGCAGTAAAATCAGAACCGTAGGAATAATGAAAACCCTAACTTTGAACATTTCTTAACACCAAAAAAAGCAAACATAAAAGCCTTTAGCACTACTCTTTCTTTTTAAGTTTTTCCATAATTTTATTGAGAAATAGATAGCAGTGAGACAGTTTCAAATCAAATTGGTGGGACAGTTCCAATAATTAACACATTGCATACTGCCTTCCTAGTGGTTATTTTTTTTTTTTGGTTGGAATATACTTTTATTTAACAAACAGATTCAAAAATATTTTACATTTTTATGCCGCTGAAACACTAACAGTCTCATTAACACAGCCTCATAATATTTCTTTATATAAATTAATCTATTTCTAAAATTGCATTCTTAGGGCTGGGGAGATGGCTCAGTAGAATAAGCGCTTCCCTGGCAAGCTCAAGGGCCTGAGTTCAATCCCGGTTCCGCAGGGGAAAAAAAAAATGCTAATCATATGGACTGGGGAGATGGCTCAGTAGAATAAGCGCTTGCCTGAAAAGCACAAGGGCCTGAGTTCAATCCCCGGTTCCAAAAAAAAAAAAAAAATGTAATTGTAAAATTGCATTCTTACACCTTGCCTTTTGACAAAAGACATTTTATCATACATGGGTGTGATCCAATCCTTATTTACTTGCGTGTGTATTTTTTTTTCAAAGTTTTATT
>NW_004525007.1:326073-345716 GCF_000260255.1 Octodon degus
TCAGGGATTTCTTTTTTTATTTCCCATCTGAGGTCTTCTATATCTTTCTGCAGCTGTTTCTTTATTTCAGAAGCCATTGATTCATTGCTTTCAGCTCTGTGATTTGCAACTTTTTCTGTATTAGTGTCCTCTGCACTTGTTACAGGTGGGCTTAGGTTCTGAGGTTGCATTTTGTTCCTTCTCGTCGTTTTGTGTAGCACTGTCTTCTGCCCTTTGTTGTAGATCTTTGCTGTAGTTGTAACCTTCTCACGTACTGATGTTCAGGTGCAGCTCTACAAAGTTTAGGCTTATGCAGCTGCATCTGGCTTGGGTCTCGCTTCTGTGCTCAGCTCCTTCCCGCTGCTGCCCTTGAGAGTGAACCTGTTGTGCCTCTGTGGCAAGATGTTCTGCTTCTGGACTAGCTGGTTGGGTCTATCCTCTACACTCTCTGCAGGGATTGCAGCTGCAGGGTTACACCCCAGGCATGTATGCCAAGCCTGAGCTATGCCTGGAGGGGGCAAGGTGAAGTAGGGGGAAGAAGAAGCTCTCCCACACACTCACAGGACCTGGGCTCGGACTGGGCCTGGGGTTTCCCGGAACGCAGCAGAAATTCCTACTTGGTGGGCGGGGTAGGGGAGGTACTGCAGAGTGGTGGGGGGCGGCCCAAGTGGGTGGGAGAGGGTCTGGCCCACGCTGCGCCTGGGCTGGAACAGGTCCCACTAGCGCAAGGTAGCAGGAAGCTCTCCAAACACTCACTGGACCTGGGCTAGGACTGGGTCTGGGGGTTCCCCGAACTCGGCAGAAATTCCTACTCAGTTGGTGGGGTCTGCGAGGTACTGAGGAGTGGTGTATGGCCGCCCCAGGTGGTGGGAGAGTGTCCGGCCCACACTGCACCTGGGCTGGGACTGGTCCTGCTGGCTCAGGGTAGCAGGAAGCTGTCCACACACTCACTGGACCTGGGCTAGGACTGGGTCTGGGGGTTCCTAGAAGTCGGCAGAAATTCCTACTCGGCGGTGGAGTGGGGGAGGTACTGCAGAGTGGTGGGTGGCGGCCCGAGGGGGTGGGAGAGGGTCTGTCCCACGCTGAGCCTGGGCTGGGACTAGTCCCGCTGGCGCAGGGTAGCAGGAAGCTCTCCACACACTCACTGGACCTGGGCCAGAACTGGGTGTGTGGTTTCCCGGAATGCGGCAGAAATTCCTACTTGTCGGGCTGGTTGGGGTGGTACTGCGGAGTGGTGGGGGGTGGCCCAATGGCGTGGGAGAGGGTCCGGCCCACACTGCGCCTGTGCTTGGACTGGTCCTGTCAGTGCAGGGTAGCAGGAAGCTCTCCACACCAATATGCATTCTTTAAAAAGAAATACAAAGATATAAGATTTAATATGGATGAATCTTAAAGCTGTTATGCTAAGTAAAATAAGCCAGACACACAAAAATATTACCATTCCACTTAAATAAAATACTTAGAATAGACAAATAGGAACACAAAGTAGTATAGAAGATACTAGGAATTTAGAGTAAGAAAAATAGGGAATTATGGATAGATTTTCTGTTTGGGATGATGGAAAATTTCTGGGAAGTGCAGCAGTGATAGTTGTGGGACACTGAATTTACTTGATAAGACACTTAAGATAGTTAAAATGATAATTTTAAGCTATGTATATTTTATGGCAATTAAAAAAATAGAAACCCTCCCTAGGACATTCTGTTATGCTGCCAGAGAAAAAACTCACTGGTTTAAAGGTGCAAGAGAGGAACCAAGACCTTCTTGGAGATTCCAGTCCTGATGAGCAGTGTGAAAGCCGTATCACTTGAGTTGGAAGACAGGAGGAGGTATCTGGGTAGGAACAGCCTCAGACTGGCACCCAGCATGCCAGAAGCTACAGCATTGGTTTCCAGCCAGACCTTCACAGTAGGTCTGTGACTATGTATCTTCCCTTTTATTCAGTGGTAAAAGCACATGGGCAGTAACTCCTATGCATAGCATTATTGTAAGGTTCACATAACACTGTACTTGTAGAGTGTCTGGGACCAGCAGTGACATTCAGAATACCTAACAGTCAGGTCAGGGAGTCAGAGCTATCTTCATGGACTTCACACAAGATTGTGTTCTTAGAAGGGCCTCACCTTACTTTAATGCTTTACTCTTGTTTTGGAACAAAATAATAAATTTTAATTTTATCCCAGAAGATCATTCACCCAATCACAGCAGTGTTACAAAGCTGAGCTCTTGCAGAGATTGCAATAATTAGGTGCTTTCTTTGGTTATTGGAGAAATCAAACCAAAGAAGCACTGAGATTCTGCATTGCTCCAGAAAAAATGGTTATCATCCAGAACTCAAAACCAACAGATGCCTATGAGACGGCAGGTATGGGGGTTCTTAACCATTCATAGGAATGTAAACAACTATATCCACTTTAGAAGTCAGGATGATGATTCCTGAAAATACCAAAAACCGAAATTCTATTTGATCCAGGTACACTTCTTCTATATATCTTCCCTAGAAATTAAATAGCTTCATAGTGCAGCAATACATGCATAGCCGTATTTATAGCATCACAACTCATTATACCTAAATCTTGGAAGCAGCCTATATGACTGTCAACAGATGATGGATAAGGAAAACATGGTATTTGCACACAATGGAGTATTACTTTGACATAAAGAAGAAGAAATTTAAGTCATTTGTTAGAAAAAAATGCATCTTTTGTTTTATTTTGGTTTTTGAGGCAGAGTTTCACCATGTAGCTCAGGCTGGCCTTGAACCAGTGTGTAGTTCAGGCTGGCCTTGAATTCTCATCAGTCCTCTTGCCTCAGCTTTCCAGGTGCTAGGATTACAAGTATGAGCCACTATGCCTAGCAAAGGATGCATTTTGAGACCATAATGCTAAATGAAATAAATCACATATACAAGCTTAAATATCACATGGCTTCTCTTATGTAAGAAACCTAAAGTATAAATAATTTAAAGTACAAAATGAAAGAAGATGATAGGAAATTGAGAGGTAGACTTTTCAGAAATGTGAAGGGGATTTGGAATGGAGGGAAAGAGTAGATAGGAGAGAGGAAGGAAGAGTAACAGATTAAGGTGACATATATGTACCAGTTCCCCATGATGAATGTAATTATTACACATCATAAATTTATACTAATACATAATCTAAGTGCTGTATGGGGAAAGTCCAGAGGTGGTTCTGAGAGGCTCAGGTAGGTGTGGTACTTACAGACAATAGCTGTCTGCCAACTTTCTGGGGCTCCACCCTACTCTACCTAGCTGTATCCGTGGCTGAGTCCATTTTGAATGATTTTCTGGTTGAGTAGGCTTCAGTCTTCTGATGGACACAGAGACACAGTAGGAGGTGGAAGAAAGGATATGTATACTGAGCTAAACTTTCCAGAAGTTTTCAGAGTGAATCATCTGGCTTCTTGCTATTCCCCCACTGCCCATCTCTTCCATCTTTGCTACCATGGATATTTAGTTTTCATCTTTCCAAGTCAGGTACCACTCTTAGACTCTTTGATGTCTGGCTTACAAAACTGTATCCACAGCTGGTAGGTAAGCTGTCAACTCTGCCAATATCTTTGGTCTCTTCTCCCATTCTCTATGTGCTTATCAGCTTATTCATTTTTAAAAAATTGTTCTATAATTTTTTATAGGTTTCAAGAAAGCATGAATACAATCAGTCTGTGTTGTTTAACTAGCACGATGATTCTGTTATCTTTATGGCTATAATGTCAATAATATTCCAAAGCTGCTGTTGTCTCCTCTCAGCACCCAGAAGTGTGTTTAAGAGGGAATGTGGCCTGTTTCACCATGTTCAGCACAGATGAGAACAGAATGATGCTCCCTAACTTCTCTGGGCTATTTCTGTACTAGTTTGTTGTCTGTGACTCTGGAGAGAGCTGTTTGCATCTGTGCCCCACAGAGGAGATTTTCAATCTTCTATAGCTGCTCTAGGCTTGGATAGCTCTTTAACCCCTGAGCTTTCCTTCCTGCCCTCTACTCTGCAGACAGCATCTTGCCCATGTTCTTTCATGGTCTCAGATACTGCAGGGGCACAGGCCCACAATGACCATCTTATCCGATTTCCATGATCAATTCTGGGGCCAGCTGATGCCTGTGCCACCCATGTCTGAGGGGTGGAAAGAGCTAGCCTATTCTCTTGACAGTTTCCTGCTGGGCCCTCTCCAGTTCTCTCCTCCTGCTGGGGTGACATAGGAATGTAAACTTTTCAATCATGCAATCTATAGAGACAAATTGCTTAACTTCTTCAGGTCGCTGTCAGCAAGGGTTGTTGAGGAAGTCTTAAAAACTTTAAGAATGAAAGAACCACTTATAGAATGAGTAAATAAAATTGTACATAATATCTCACTATTTCCATGTGTTACTAAATTAAGAATCTGGCACATTTAAAACCTTTTCATTAAGAAGTTTTCAGAGTCTTTATTTTTGAAGCTATTTTTCTATTTTATAAAATAGAAAATGGTCTATTTTATGCTTATGCTTAAGTAAGGTTTTCTTGCAAAAATGAATCCTACTCTTATTAATCTAGAGGTGGTGCAAAATGTGATGATTAGGAAGAAAGCCAAAATTTGCACTATCAGTTATTCCGTAAGCAGGAAAGCTCTATAAAGTAAGAAATGAAATATTTAATATTCTCATTTTAGCAATGTCTTAGTTGCTCTCTTCTTCTTCTTGCTGTGACAGATATCTGACACTCAAAATGAGGAAGGAAAGGTTTATTTAGCTCAGTTACTGGAGTTTCAGTCCATACTAAGCTGGCTCCAAGGCAGAGCGGCACATGGAAGAGAGCAAACTTTCATGGCAGCAGCAAAGAACAGAGAGCAGAGGGAGGAGCAGTGGCAGCAATGGTTACAGAGTACAGAGAGCAAGTCTGTCTCCTTTAAGTTGCCTTCAGACTGTCCACTCCAAGCTGGGTGTAGTACTCATACCCATAATCCCAGAAGCACTCACATCCATAATCCCAATGGATCATGAGTAAATCACAAACTCTGGAAGTCCACCCTATGTGTACATGAGGCTTTGTCGGGGGAGGGACAACTAGACACAAACCATAACAAGCAAAACTTATACAGCATTTTTAAATGTACAATTTGTTTGTTCACAGGAAGAGCTGTTCCGTACTCTTGCATCTTGTAAACTTATTGCCCCAAGATACAAATGGCAGAGGAGCCGATGGGGACGTGTATGTCCTGTGGCTTTAAAGGAAGGTAACATTTATGCAGGATCACCTGATTTTTCTGTGAGGTAAGTAAGATTTTTCAGAGCTTAACTTTAAAACTTGCCCATCCATGTTTTCAGTTGTTTATTATTATGGCATGTTTTAAGTTTTCTAGGTAAGATATACTGTCTTTCATCAGAAGAAGCATTAAAAACATTTTTATTGAACCCACGTCCCTATCTTCTTCCACCTATGCCAGCACCACCATGTAAAGTATTCATATTCGGACCTAAGTGTTCAGGAAAAACAACACTTAGCAAGTTGATTGCTGAATATTATAAAGGAAAGGTAACTATCACTTTTCTCTATCAAGATTATAGTTTGTAGATTTTATCTGTTTTCAGTTTTCTTAATTTACACTGTGAACTGAGTAATTTTTCCACTGGACTTGGAGTGGAGAAGGCCGCCTCCTTGCTGTTACTGTCACTTCCAAAGCATCATACCTTGCTTCTTCCTTTCATGTGTTTAATGAATTTCAAATGTTGCTGGCCCTAAGAAAATTCATATTACTACATGCAAAAGAACTGGCAATGACCAATCATATTAATTGTTGACAGTCACATAGTGAATCTTTTAACCATTTTATATCCAAACATCATAATTTATTGCTTAGGTTTATACTTTCTATTTTTTAGTTACATGATAGAATTTGGGTTAATACTTAGAGCATTATTATTTTCCCATTTAAAGTCATAAAAATTTATTTCTGATCTTCAGAAATCATGAAGGTATAAATGTTTATGGTCCAAGCTTTGGGGTGATCCATTATGCAGCATTTGGACAATGAATATTTCCAAAACTACTTTTTAAAGGTGAATTATATTTCATCAAAATATAAAATACCTGCCTGGTAAAAGGCTTCAGTTTTTAAAAATGGTTTACAGTAGATTGAGAAATGGTCTTTGAAACAAGTATAACTGAAAGTGTTTCTAGCACTGTGTATGGTGGACCCTTGAGTTATGACTGGCCTTATGTACAAACAACTTGGGTTATGACCAGAATTTTAGGTTTAACTTATGACCAAAGTCTTGAGTTATGACCCAAATACTGGCAACTTGTATGGTTTTAAGCAGACTTGCAGTGCCAGAAAAGTGTATGTAAGCTTACATGAGCATTAGTCTCAGCCCAGTTGCACATGTTTATGGTTGTGATTTCACTTAGTGCTTTATTTTTTATTTATTTTTTTATCTTTTCTTTCTTTTTTCCCCATAATTTTATTGATAAACAAATAGCAATGAGACAGTTTCAAACCAAATTGGTAGGACAGTTTCAATAATTTTTTTTTGCAGAACCGGGGATTGAACTCAGGCCCTTGCACTTGCCAGGGAAGCACTTATTCCACTGAGCCATCTCCCTGGCCCTTGACAGTTTCAATAATTAACACATTGCATACATTCTTCCCAGTGGTTAATTGCTGTACAAGATGCGGACATGATATCCTATTTACAAACACCATTAGAACAAATCCCTCTATTCATTAAGAGAATGTAATTATATATCTATCCTAACCACTTTGAATACACAGATATAAAATGGACATTCATCTATACCCCTATTTTTGTTAAGTTCTGTTATTTAACTATTATAAGTGTGTAAACTCAGCAAAATATTCTAAAAGAATCCAGTAGTCCATAATAGTATTAGGTCTTCCACTTGACTGGCAATGTCAGAAATTGTTGACCTGAGTCCCCTACAGCTCAACATAACAGCATGGCTTTACTTCTTATATTTCATTTGTATACTTTTCTTCTGGATGGTTAAGACCAAGGTAAAGCAGGACCTGTGCAACAAAAGTTGTAGCTTTTGGGTCTGATAAGGTCAGTGAAATCCCCTCAGGATTTATCCTGAGATTCTGTACCTCAGATTGTAGAACCTTTGTCAGTGTCAGCTAAGTGCAGAGAACACTAACACAGAACAAATTGGGAATCACACAGCTGAAAGCAATGAATCAATGGCTTCTGAAATAAAGAAACAAATGCAGAAACATATAGAGGAAGCCCAATGCCCACCCAGAACAAGTGCAGAGGACACTAGCTCAGCTCATATGTATGAATTAATAGCATCGATAGTAAATAAGCAACAGCAGAAAGTCATAGAGGAACTCAGAGCTGAATTCTTTTCTACTAGCTCAGCTCAAGTGCTTTATATAATTGCAATAATTACTGCTATCAGAATGGCCACCAGAAAGCTGGAAAAGAATCTAAAGAAGGAGGAAAAGTAAAGAAAATAATCACAATAAAAAGGAAGGAAATTATGAAGAAATATGCGAGTGGCATTCATGTGATCAATCTTGCTGATATATACGTGTCAAAATCAATCATCTTGACAATCTTACAGAGAAAAGATTTATGTAAGGAAGCTGGTATTATTAAAAGTGCTACTCAAATTAGTAAGTGACCATCAGCAGGTTTAGGTGAATTAGAAAGGTTAACCTTTAGTCTGGATAAATAAAAGGCAAATAGCAGATTATATAGCCTTCTAGGCTCTCTTGCTCTTGCCCTCTGCCATGTGCTGCGCTGCCTTGGAGCCAGCTGAATATGTACTGAAATCTCTAGTAACTGTGCGATAAATCAACTTTTCCTTCCTTCATTTTGAGTGTTGGGTATTTGTCCCAGCAATGAGAAAAGAGTAACTAAGACAGATGATAAGTATTCTTTCTATAGTAAAATAAAATCTCAGTTTAAAAAAAAAAAAAATATATATATATATATATATATATCCTTCTCTAAGTTATAAAAAGTTAAGGTTATAAATACAGATCTTATAAAGAATAATCCATCAATGAATGATAATGTTGAAACATTTTCTGTCAGTAAGGGGGGGTTCACAATTTTAAAGTGAAAGCTGAGGTTCATAGTGTAACTATGTATAGTGAAGCAGCCAGTGCTAATAAAAAGGGCTGCTGAAAATTACACAGGATATAACACTTTGTAATGATGACACAGAAAAATGACTTTTGCTATCACCAAGTTTTCAATTGTGATGAAAATACCCAAGAGAACATACATTACCCAGGAAGAGGAGAAAGTGCCAGGCCATGAGCCTATGAAGGATAGGCTAATCTTACTGTGATGTTCTGATACAAATGGGGACCTCAAAACCTTTCTTGTTTTTTTTCTTTCTAAGACTGCCCCCCCAAGAGTATCTAGAAAACAAAGTCATGATGAATAGGCTAGGAATCATGTGGAGACCTAATGCAAAAGCATGGGTAACAAAAGTTCTTTTTCTTGAGTAGGTCAGGGAGGCTTTCTGTCCTACTGTTGAGAAATATCTAAAGGACAGAGATTTAGTACTCAAGGCTTTTCTCATCATGGGCAGTGATCCTGCTTATCCATGACATTTGGAAGAAGAATTGGCTGAAGAATTACCATGGCTCTCAGTTGAGTTCCTCTGACTTAATATAACTCCTCTACTGAAGACTATGGACCAGCATGTTATAGCTAAATTCAAGAAGCTATAACATCAAGGAATTGTTCCTGAAGTGCTTCTGGATGGCCTCAGACACAGATTTAACACTTTAAGCATTCTGGGAGGAATATTACAATGTCTTTTCCTGTATGAGATTAATTGAAAAATCTTGGGCCAATGTCTCTCTAAGGATCTTGAGATCTTCCTGAAAGAAAGTTGGCCTAAAATTATACAGGAGAGAGACTTTGAAAGCTGTGTAAAGGAGCCTGAGCCTTCAACTGACCCTTTTATTGATGACACTATCACTGTATCAGAGTCCATAAGCTTGCAGATAGACAGTGGTGATGCCGAGGAACTGGTAAAGGAACACTTAGAGGGGTTGTCTACAGAGGAACTTTAGTAACTTCTGACTAAGCAACAGAGAATGGCAGCTGGGGCATTCTCCAAAGGGGGCAGGTAGTATCAATAGTCAGTGCTGGGGCTGGAGAGATGGCTCAGTGGTCTAAAGCACCTACTTAGAACAAGCTTAGCAAAGCACAGGGACCGCGGTTCAATCCCCCAGCACCACATGCCAGCCAGCCCCGCCCCCTGGTGGGCTGAGCTGGCCACACACACACACACACACACACACAAAATAAATACATGTTAAAAAAAAAAAAGAAAAAAAAAAGAAAATAGTCAGTGCAGCAAAGTTCTGAAACAAAGGAAATCCTGATAAAATGGACAGAATTATGGACATTTATAGAGAAAACAAAAAAAGCCAATCTTTGCATTTTTTTGCTTAGTGACAATGTCATGTCATACTGCAGAAACACTATTAAAGAAAAGACAGAAACAAACAACCTTAGGCCAGTATGTAGTTCTGAAAATGATAAGACCTAGTAAGCCAAAAGCAGATCCTAGTGGGCTACAGACTTTCTCAAGGAGAGAAAGGACACTAGAGAGCTGGATTCCTGATGTTCTTATGGAAGGGAATTCACCTTCCAAATAGTAACCAGCTTCCATTCCAACCTCCATTCCTGCAAGCCAAATATATCAACTTGAATGGTTGAGTACACTATGAATTTTTTTCCAGTAAACTGGGTACCTTTTAAAACTAGGTACCTTTTATAACTTTTTGGTGAATACACTAGGAAAATTCTTGGTGTTTCTGGAAGGCTGAAGAATCTGACAGAAAGCTGAAGGAACTAAGCCGGAAGCCAAAAAGTCTGTGCTGGAAGCCAGGAGATGATGTCCAAGCTGACTGTGAAGACTAAAGTTCCTCTGAAGAAATGGAACACAAAATCTTTTTCAACCATTTTATATACCTTTTTTGTGCTGAGTCACTCTGAAACTGGCTCTCTGTGCCCTAGAGCAGGCCCTTTTCACCCCCTGGGGCAGGGCCTCCTACGCCCTAGGACATGGAACCACTGAGCTGATATAGCCAAGCTGACACAATGTATCAACCGCTACAATCTATCGCTTGTCAATTTGGCCACTAGACATACTTGTTTAAACCAGTCTCTACACCCCTGTGATTTTGAGGCTGTAAAGGGCGAGAACCTGCCACCTCCTGTGATGTGCTCAGGACATCTTTTTTATTTTTTATTTTTGGCAATGGAGATCTCAGCTCTATCTTTGCAGTCTACAGCCTTTTCGGTGCTTTTTTATGGTGGAGTGGGGTCAAACTCACAACATTTTAAATTACCCAGTTGGCCTCTTTTTTTTTTTTTCAGTAATTTTATTGAGAAACAAATAGCAATCAGACAGTTTCAGATATGATTAGTAGGACAGTTTCAATAATTAATACATTGCGTACTGTTGTAGACATGATATCCTGTTTACAAACACTATCAGAACAAATTTTCTATTCATTGAATTAAGAGAATGTAGCTATATGTCTATCCTAACTATAATGAATACTCAGACACAAAATGGTTATTCATTTGTAACCCATTTTTTTGTTTGGTTTTGTCAGAGAAGGGTATTCCATTGTCATTTAAATATTATAGGTGCATGAATTCAGCAAAAAATTCCAATATAGTCCAATAGTCCAAAATAGTAGTGGGTTATGCGTAGGACTGGCAATGGCAGAAGTTGTTGACTTGAGCCTTTTACAGCTCAGCATATTAATATGGCATTACTTTTTATACTTCACTTTTATGCTTTTCTGCTGGATGGTTAAGACAAAGACAAAACAAGACCTGTATAACAAGAAATGTAGCTTTTGTATTTGATGAGGTCAGTCAAATCCCCTCAGGATTTATCCTGAAACTCTGTACTACAGTTTGTAGATTGTCAGTGTCAACCATGTGGATGAGATATGGCCATTGCTTGACCAATTTGCTCTCTGTGAAAGCCTGAGAGAATGTTTTCTCTCCATGTGACTCTCCTTAGATACATTCTACATCATTGATCACTTTCCTCTGTGGCCTCGTAACCTCCTTGATCAGAAAATTTGGGACACCACTGAGTTACAGAATGTTACAGTATGGGTTCTCCTATGTCTTTGTCTTCACTGCCCTTGAAAGTCTAGTGCCAAAATGTTGGCTGTCTTTTCAGCCCTCCTTTTTCTCTAATTTTGGTCTTCAAACTTAGGTTGTTAACCCTGAAGAGAAACTTATTGTTATTACCCTACAACCTAGGCAGTTGAGCTTAACCTCACTATCTGCCTGAATATCAAACATCTTAGGCATAACATGGAACAGGTATTTTTCATCAAGTATTGATATGTTAAACTTCAAATCCCTACAGAATATGAAGAAAAAATTAAGATATATTTAAAAAATAGGAATAAACAATTACATATTTTTATATAAAAGTTTAGAAATCTAACCATACCTACCCCTATGTATTCAAGAGTTCCTCCTACTTTCTCTTCCAGGAGATTCAATTTTTCTATCTTAATGTTTAGATCTTTAATCCATTTTGACTTTACCTTAGTGCATGGTGATAGACCTGGTTCAAGCTTTAGTTTTTGACATATAAGAGAATTGTAGCAGGACACTCCTGCAACACCCCTTTTCCTGTCTCCAGCCTTCATTCACCACCACCGTCCTTTTTAAATAAACATCTACCTGAGAGACACCATGGCATCAACTGGTGTGTCATGACAAGCACCACGTATTCAGAAGAATAGAATGACATGCACTCCAACATGACCCTACTATTACACATTGGTATCTTCAGTGCAGTTGCTTAGTTCAGAGGTATCAGCATATATAGTTAGTCAGGGTGGGAATCTTGCCAATTCACTGCTAGTTTTGAAAACCTGCTGAAGATTCTCAAGATCACTGCATTACCCATCTTGTACATATAATTGTATGGCTTTGCCCCTATCATGTTTCCTTTCTTTTTTCCTTGCTCACTCTTCATTGTCTAATCTTCAAGTCTTCACTTTCTGTTCAACTGTGTTATACTTTTCTATTTGTATTTCTTCTTTTGACTTCTTATACAAGGGAGACTATACAATATTTACACATGTGGGTCTGGTTTATTTCAGTTATGAGTATATCTTCAAGTGGCATCCACTTAAATATGAAGGCTTCAAGTTTTACCATTCTTTATAGCTGAGTAATATTCCATTGTATAAAAATATCACATCGTTTTCATCCATTCCTCAGGTGATGGGCATCTTGTTTGTTTCCAAGACGTGGCTATCACAAATTGTGCTGCTATAAACGTAGGTACACATATATCACTATTATATGGCACTTTCAGTTCCTCCAGGAATATTCCCAGTAAGGGGATAGCTGGTTTTAATAGGATTTCTAGTCTTTGTTTTTTTAAGGAGTCTCCACACTGATTTCCATAATGGTTGCATCAGTCTACATTCCCATCAGCAGTGGAAAAGTGTTCCTTTTTCCCCACAGCCTCTCCAACATTTGCTGTTGGTTGATTTTTTTATGATAGCCATTCTTTACTGGGTGAGATGATATTTCAGTGTTGTTTTCATTTGCACTTCACAGATGGCTAGTGATGCGGATCATTTTTTCATAAATTTATTTTCTTCTTTAATTTCATCCTCTGAGAAGTGTGTGTTCATCTCGAATGCCCATTTCTGGACTGGGTCTTTAAATCCTGGGGCCCTAATGTTTTTTAGTTCTTCATAAATTCTAGAGAGCAGACCTTTGGTTTTTTTATTTTTAAATATGAAAATTATTTATTTTAATTAATAGATGAGCATTTTAGAGTACAGTACTTTCTCATAGCATATAAAATCAATGACAAAGATAAACTGTCGGTATCAGGATAAAAACATTAAGCATAGATTTAAAGTGTCAAAGGAAATTATCTCACAAGGGTGGGGGATGATGAAGATGATGATGATGATGATGGTGGTGGTGGTGTGTGTGTGTGTGTGTGTGTGTGTGTGTATTTCCAGTATTGGAAAATAGCTGCTGTGAATGACAAGTAGGGGTAGCAATTGTGGAGAGCACACCTTTGAGTACTTATTTGTCAAGATTTTTTTCCAAATTAATGGGATGTCTTTTCACTTTGTTGGTAATTTCTTTTGATGTTCAAAAACTTCTCAATAAGAGGAAGGCTCTATTATTAATTCTTCCACATATTACAATTTTATTTATGTTCATGAAATCTTTGCCAACCCCTATGTCTTCAAGAGTTCCTCCTACTTTCCCTTCCAGTAGATTTAGTTTTTCTGTTTTAACATTTAGATCTTTAATCCATTTTGACGTTAGCTTAGTGCATGGTGATAGACCTGGGTCAAGTTTGGCTATCACAAATTGTGCTAGCTAGGTTTTCCAGCACCATTTGTTAAAGAGTCTATCTTTCTTCCAGTGAGCATGTTTGGAGCCTTTGTCAAAGTTCAGGTGGCTGAGTGTGTTTGTAGAGCCTTCTGCATCTTCTAATCTATTCCATTGACCCTCAGTCAATTTCGTGGTCAGTACCATGCTGATTTTATCACAGTAGCCTTGTAGTATAATTTCAAATCCGGAATTATAATTCATCCTGCCTTATCTTTGTGGCCAAGAATTGGCTTTGCTATTGTAATTCTGTTTTGATTCCAAGTACATTTTAGGAACAATTTCTCTAGATTTGTGAGGTATGTTGGTGGTAGTTTGATAGGGATTGCATTAAATCTATACAGCAATTTTGGGAGTATGGCCATCTTCACAATGTTACATCTTCCTATCCAGGAGCAGGGAAAATCTTTCCATTTTCTGAAATCCTCTACACTCTCTTTTCAGAGTACTGTAATTTGCCTTGAAAAGATCTTTGACTTCTTTAGTTAGATAAATTCCTAGGTATTTTATTTTCCTCAGTGCTAATGTAAAAGGTATTTTTTTCTCTAATTTCCCTCTCAAAGTGTTTGTTATCTGTATAGAAGAATGCTATTGAATTTTGAGTATTGACTTTGTATCCTGCTATGCTACTGAATTTGTGTATTAATTCTAGTAGCTTCTTGGTAGAGTTTTTTTGGTCTTTCAAGTAAAGTATCATGTCATCTGCAAATAATGATAATTTAACTTCTTCTTTACCTGTTCTTATTCCTTTTATTTGTCTCTCTTGTCTAATAGGTCTAGTTAATGATTACATAACTATATTGAATAAGAGTGTGATAGAGAACATCCTTCGTTTGTACTAGATCTGAGAGTAAAAGATTTCAGTTTTTCCCCCTTTAGAATTATGTTAGCTATTGGGTTGTCATAAATGGCTTTTATCTGATTGAAGTAGAGGGTATCTATTCCAATTTTCTGTAGGACTTTGAACATGAATGAGTGTTGGACTTTGTGAAAAGCCTTTTCTGCATCAGTTGAGATGATCATGTGGTTTTTATTTTTGTTCTATTGATATAATATATTACATTTATGGATTTTCAAATACTGAACCACCCTTACATCCCTGGGATGAATACTACCTGGTTATGGCATATGATCTTCTTCATGATTTGCTGTATTCTATTTGCTAGGATTTTATTAAAGATTTTTGCATCGATGTTCATGGGGGAGATTCGCCTGTAGTTCTTTTTCTTTCTTTTTTTTTAAATTAAGACTGAGGTGATTTATTAATCTTGTTAAGAACTCTGATACAAAGCACAGTAAAAAGGCCACAGACCAGTAAATAAGCAACGTGGCTTTTGGCTACTTTACAACTGCTGCTACAGCACTATCGGCAACACACTCTTCTCATCACTTTGAAGGAAGGCGTCCAGATGGCAAATAGAAGCTTTACTTTTCTGATTAAAAAGTTTAATAAAGCTTTAAGTATTTGCTGGCTTAAGTATTACCAATCTAAAAAATATATTTTTAAAAAAATTTCTGTTAACATGAGATTTACAGTGAAAGTTACTAGTGATTTTGAAGGCAAGGTAGTTGGTTCCTATGCCATAAGAAATTTTTCCTTAAATTTGTGAATTAGTAAAGTAGCAGATTGTATTATAGGCCTCAAGTCACTTCAATTTATATAGGTTATTAGCATTATCTTTAAATATACAATATAAACAAAACTGTACATATATGGCATATTAACTGTTTTCCAAAACAATAGGCAACTCATTAGCTAAAGACATCATCATACTCTGCAAAAACAAAAGGCACATCTGTGATACATGCCCTTGCCCCTCCATCATTGGATTATGTAGTCTTTGCTTACATTTTGACAAAATAAACAGTGCATTCTATCATTTTCATTCTATTTTTCAGTTTTGTCTTCAGCAGCAAATACTGGCATTTAAGACATGGCATTAAAGAGTTTAAAAACAGTGGGTGTTATTCACAATTCTTCTAGATGTAAAAACTAGAAGTAAAAACTAGATGTCAAAGAGTTTTGTTTAAAAATCAGTAACACCATACACCCTCTATACTTGTGTAAATTCATGGCCTTAAAAAGGCATGTATTACTTAAATTTGAAACATTCCACAAAACACTATCCCCTTTCAGTGCAATCACTGTCACTTCAAACCATATTTTTCAGCAGAGTCTACAGTGCAAATATAAATTCGTTATACTGGCCTTATGGCAGCACTGAGGATCCAAGACAAGGGAATGCTACTGATCACCTGAGGATAATGGTAAAGGACTTTTGTATTTTTATTTCTCCAATTCTTAAAAGCTTATTTGATCAGTAGCATTTTTAAGAGCATTCTTTGTAAAAGTACTAAAATACAATGCCTTTTTGAATAAATTAAAAAACTTTACAAATACTATTCCAGTGTCAATGACTACATACAGCTAAGGTCATTGAGGAGTTTCTGCATTTTCTAGCAAAGGCAGTCTGTACAATGGGGGGTGTGAAAGCTCCCGCTTGTACGTCTTTGGTGGCAGTTTTGGTAGATGAGGGCTTGAATTCTGCCGCGGGGGAACAGGGGGAGCTGGAGGATGAACCACACTGTTGGGACTCGAACTGAGCACATAGCATCGACGCGGCACCCTGGGAGAGGGCGTGGTAGGAGTGCTTGGTGAGTTTGGACACGTACTAACATCTCTGTGCAGATGTCCCAGTGGAGGAGGCTGAAGATTGAATGGACAGTTTATAAAGTGTTCTGGAGGCCGAAGGGGAACTGGAGGAGGGGTGTCAGGAAGAGGATCTCTTGGCAGTGGTGGAGGCGGACTGTGAAGAGGCCCATCAGATGCACCAGGAGGAACAGGAACTCTAGGTTTTACCTTTGGGGGAGGAGGCTGTCTTGGCAGAATAGCAGGTGGGTCATCATCAGATTTCATAGTTCCCTTGGAATTTGAAGCATCATGATCAAACTTCTTCCGAGGAGGAAGGGGAGGAGGAACCAGCAGCTCTTCACTTAGTTTATTTAAACTACCGCACGAACTGAAAAGAGACTTTGATTGTGGCAAAAGCACTGGAGCAAAGATGCTATTGCTGCCACAGGAACTATTGAGATTCACATCCAAAAACACACTAATGTCTGAAGAAGCAGAAACTGGTGGAGTAGATGGTGTATTTGGAGAGGTTGGTGCTGACACTGTTGATTCAAGTTCAGTTTCAGCTATCCGACTAAAGCTTATCTTGTATGGTTCTCTTTCCAATGGTGTAGGATGACCTCGTAAAGTGCCTGAGGTAGAGCAGTGTCGGCCTGTATTAGGCCTTATTCCAGGAGATTTTAAGGAGTAAGTTGATTTCCTAGGGAATCGAGGTGGCTGTTTGCAGTTCCGGGGTTCAATTTCTAGAGATTTGTTGAACAAATAATCTGTAAACTCTTTTTCAGATGAACTTCCCATGGGGTTAAGATTTTCAAAGAACCTCCTCATTTCTAGTTCTATCCGTAAACAGCATGGCTGATTCTGATACTGCTGAATTTCTCCAGTAATTTCAGCTACTTTCCTCCTTTTACTGAAATTGATTAGATCTTTCCCTTTCTTTTTTAAAAAATCATTATTCCCTTCTTTGGTCTTCAGAATATTTGTTAAATATATTCCAAAAAAAGGCACACAAGGTGGATTGATTGACTTTAGTTTTGCTAGGTATTTTTTAAAGTGATCTTGACTTAATTCCACAGCTTCATCCAAAATTTTCCGTTTTCTTTACTGTAATGCCTCAAAGGTATGGTCTAGTCTGTATACAGACACTGAGTTTACTGCACTGACTATCTCCAGTACACCATTGAAATTATTCAAATCTTGAAAAACTTGCAGAATTTCTATAATTCTACTTAATACTGCCACCCATTCTTCAAAATTTTCTGCTTCCACAATGCATTTTTCAAACCAGAGAGTGAGATTTGTGGTATGACGAATCATTTTCAATAAATTTGGAGAATTTATTTCTTTATCTTCTTTGGTCCATACACTCCCTACAAGTTCAGATGGTTGAACTTTCCTGTAGAGATCAGATTCCAGAAGTGTTAGCTGACGTGCAACTTCTATTGGATGAAGGGTCATGAGATCAAATGTTTCAAACTGTCCAGGCCTACTGATATGCCACTCAATCGGAGGAGGTGGGCTTTCAAAGGTAATATTATGGCTTATTCCATTTGCCTGAGCTTGCTTCTTCCTCTTGATGATCTTAGCAATTGACTCTACCCATTTCTTCATGGCTTTCCCTCTTACACTTGATATGAAGGATTCTAGTCTTTCAAGCAATTCCAAGTCTCTTTCAAAGTCATAAAAATTGTGTTCAACCCAGTGCCGAAACACATTTAAGACCCTAAGTTGTACTGGTTGAACATATTCCTTGCGAAATCTCTTCAGGTCCACACTGATTGGCTGCTCGCCTTTCTCTATTGCCAATCTGTCTGCTTCAGTAGGTTCTGGCTCTGGGATTTCAAATCGTTCAATCAGTAAGCTTAGCAATTCCTGTGGTTTACAAAATGATCGATAAGTAGTAAGAAAAGTACGAACAAAATTGGGATCTGCATACATATGAAATGTTAACCTTTCAATTAACTTCACCACAGTTGCTCCTTTAATAATGGGGATTCCGCTTCTACTTTGCAAGTTGTCTTCAAAAACAATGTTCTCCTCGGAGTCTTTTACCACAAAACAGTACATTTCTGGACTTGGTAATCTCAGTGGCTGCTCATTTTCTTCTTTCAATAATACAGAATCTAGCATTCGATCTAGAGTGCTACGATAATGAAGAGAAATAAGTGCCGCCATCCAATTATTCTTCTCTTCAGCAGACTTAGCAGCAAATATTATGCTGTTTTCATCTTTGGATACTAGTTCAAAGGCATGCTTGCACTCACAAGTATCTTCTTTATCACAGATTTGTATTTTCCTCATGACAAACTTTTCTTTTAATCTATATTCTGCACTACTGCAACCTGGAAGCCGAGTCTGGCCATGATTAGGTTTACAGCTGATCATTAGCCCATCAAAAAGAAAAATGTGCCATTCATGTTTAGCACCAATTCTTGTCAACGGTCCTTCCATTATGAATTCATTACAACACTGTCCAATATCTTTGCCTTCCCATCCATCTATGTTTTTCTGAATTTCATTCATTTTTTTGATAGCCAGGTGCTTGCTTCTTAATTGACGATTATAAAAAGGGCAAACAGGATCCCCTGGCTGGCGGCGAGGGGAATGCTGCTTGTAAATCCGGTCCATGCTACCCTGGAGATTCAAGAGAGCAGTGATAGCTTGATTCAAACATTCTCGGTCTTCTTGCTCTTCACTACATGCTTTCAGTTGCTTTAATAATTCAAAATAATGCCAACAATGATACACTGGCACCAACATAAGGCATGGAAGTACATAGCGGACTGCCTCTTTAAAGCCATCAGCAATGGACTGAAAGTGTAGAGCAACTGTAGGTCTAGCCATCAGCTTACTGAAATGTTCATTATATGCTGGTGAAAGAATGTCCTGCAATAATGTTTCACAAGGATCAAAGGCTTGCTCTTCTGCCAAATCCTTAAAACAGCTGCCAGCTAAGGGATGAGGACTGCTTTCATCTGTCATTTCAACTGCTGTGTCTTCAATCAAACCTAAAAGTTTCACAGTCAACTCATGTATATCTAAAATGTTACTAAAAATCTTTTCGATATCAGAAGGCTTACATAACTTTTTGTCAGAAAGAAAGGCAACTTGAAACACTTTTATGATCATGTTCAGTTCCCGAAGGTACTGTCTTTCTTCTGCAATTTCAGTTCTGACAAGGTCATAGTAGTTTAATTCACCTGAAGAACTAGGTTCATCTTCACATAAAGAAACCAAACCTATATCATCCTGATCAAACATGTCCATCAAAACCGTATCTGCACACATCGATAATTTGATGTCCTGCTGAGATATTCCATAATGTCGGATATTAAAAACATAATTACCAGCCAATTTTAAAATATCTGCTGAGATGTACTCCAGTACAGCCACAATATACAGGGACACATGGTAGTCCACTTTATACCCCAAAACCTCCTTTAAAGAAGGATGGATTTTGTCCACAGGCAATAAAAGAGGGTTTCTTCGCTTTCGCTTCTCTATGGCAGACTGCATCCGCAATAGCCCATTTGTCAATTGGATGAGGAAAGGTCTTCTGTACTCATTCCTCTACATCTTGAAAAGTCCTTGGTTGAGCCATGCATAATTTACTTAGCAGCTGAAAAATCAGCTCTTCAA
>NW_004525007.1:346226-347716 GCF_000260255.1 Octodon degus
CCGGGGCGGGCGGGGGAGCCCGCCTCTCCTGGTAGCCGCCGCGGAGGCCCGCGGCGGACGGCGCCCGGCGTTCGGGCCGCTCCTGACGCCCGCTGCCGGCCCCTGGCCCTCCTGTAGTTCTTTTTCTTGGTTGCATCTTTCCCTGGTTTTGATATCAGTGTAATACTTACCTCCAAGAATGATTTTGAGAGGATTGCTTCCTTTTCAATTTCATGGAAGAGTTTGAGGAGTATAGGGACTACATCTTCCGTAAATATCTTGTAGAATTCAGCTGTGAATCTATGAGGACCTGGACTTTTGTCTGCAGGTTATTTATTACATTTTGTATTTCTTTGGCTGTTATTGGGTTATTTAGGGTTCTTATATCTTCTTGATTCAGTTTTGGTAATTTGTACCTTTCTAGGAATCCCTCCATTTCTTGTGTGTCTTCCATTCTGTCAGACTAAAGATTCTCAAAGTAGCTATTGATAATCTTCCGAATTTCCACTGGGTCTGTGGTAATTACACCATTTTCATTCGTTATTCCTTGTATTTGAATTTTTTCTTTTCCCTTTTGGATGAGGTAAGCGAGGGGCTTATAGATTTTATTAAATCTTTCGAAGAATCAACTTTTTGATTCGTTAATTTTTTGAACTGTTTTCTTTTGTCTAGATTGAATTACTATCTGCTCCATTCATAATTTCTTCCCTTCTTTGGGCTCTGGGTTTGGTTTGCTTTTCGTTTTCTAGATGTTGGAGGCGTAGCATGAGGGTGTTTATTTGTTCCCATTTTTTTTTCCGGAATGTATGAGCTCACAGCTATAAAATTTCCCTCTAAGGACTGCTTTCGTCACACCTCATAAATTCCAATAATTTGTGCTTGAATTTCCACTGAATTGTAGTTATTGTTCAGTCTCTTGTTTAATTTCATCTGTGATCCATTGATTGCTGAGTAGGGTGTTGTTTGATTCACTTGTATTTAGCTGGTTTTTCTGGTTACTTTTGTCACTTATTTCCAGTTGCATTGCACTGTGGTCAGATAATATGTATGGGATCATTTTTCTGTTTTCTTGCATATGCTTAAGCATGACCTATGGATGAGTATGTGGTCTATTTTATAAAATGACCCATGTGCACCTGAAAAAAATGTGCATTCAGCTGTGGTTAGGTGGAAAATTGTGTATCTGTCCACTAAATCCATTTGTTCCAAGCTCTGCTTCAGTGCTGCTACTTTTTTGCTAATTTGTTGTCTGCCTGACCTGTCTTTTTGGGATAAGGGGGTGTTAAAGTCTCCTGTTAAAATTGTGGTATTGGATATTAGGCTTTTCTTTCCATTAAGATTTGTCTTATATAGTTGGGTGCTGCAATGTTTGGTGCATACATATTTATGAGTGTTACCTCTTCCTCTTGAATTTTTCCCATAACTAGTGTATAGTGGCCTTCTTTATTTCATTTGATCATTGTTGGTTTGAAGTTGAGACTGTCTGAGAATAGAATTGCTACCCCTGCTTT
>NW_004525007.1:348291-350267 GCF_000260255.1 Octodon degus
AGAAGATTTTTTAATCTAGCAGTTAATTGGAAACATTCTCACCCTGACTAACTATATATACTAATACCTGTGAACTAAGCTACTGCACTGCAGATGGTAATTTGTAATAGTAGTTTTATGCTTGGAGTGCCTGTCATTCTGGTAGTCTGAATATGGGCGGCTTGTCATGACATGCCATTTACTGCTATGATGTCTCTAGGGTAGGTGGATGTTCAAAAAGAAGGGGGTGGTGAATGAAAAGAAGAGACAGGAAAAGGAATATTGTGGGACTGTCCTTTAATGTTGTATATGATGAGATTTTTGGACGTATGTGCAAACATAAGAAGCATATAATTATGCCTATTTTTAGAATATATTCTATTCTTTAAATCTTTTTTTATCATATTCTGTAGGGACTTAAAGTTCAACATATCAATACTGGATTAAAAATACCTGTTTCATATTATGCCTAAGATGTTTGATATGCAGACAGATAGTGAGGTTAAGCTTAACAGCCTAAGTTGTTCGATAATAACAACAAGCTTGTCTTCTGGATAGTTAACAACCTAAGTTTGCAGACCAAAATTAGAGAAAAAGGAAGGCTGCAAGGAAAGCCAACATTTTGGCCCTAGCCTTCAAAGGTCAATTAAGACTCAGAACATATGAGAACTTGTACTGTAACGTCATGTAACTCGGTAGTGTCCCAAATTTTCTGATCAAGGAGATTATGGGGCCAAAGAGGAAAGTGGTCAATGATGTAGAGTGTGCCTGAGGAGAGTCACGTGGAGAGAAAACATTCTCTCCGACTTTCACAGAGAGCACATTGGCCAAGCAATGGCCGTGACTCATCCACATGGCTGACACTAACAAAGGTTCTACAATCTGAGGTACAGAATCTCAGGATAAATCCTGAGGGGATTTCACTGACCTTCTCAGACCCAAAAGCTACAACTCATGTTGCATAGGTCCTGCTTTACCTTGGTCTTAACCATCCAGAAAAAAAAGTATAAAAACAAAATATAAGAAATAAAGCCATGGTGTTATGTTGAGCTGTGGGGGACTCAGGTTAACAATTTCTGACTTTGACAGTTAAGCGAAAGACCCATTACTTTTATAGGCTACTGGACTCTTTTAGAATATTTTGCTGAGTTTACACACGTATAATATTCAGATAATGGATCTTGACACAAAAAGGCTATACAAATGAATTTGCATTTTTTTATCTGTGTATTCAAAGTGGTTAGGATAGATATATAGTTACATTCTGTTAATGAATAGAATGAATTGTTCTAATGGTGTTTGTAGATAGGATATCAAGTCTGCATCTTGAACAGCAATTAACCACTAAGAAGAATGTATGCAATGTGTTAATTATTGAAACTGTCCTACCGATTTGATTTGAAACTGTCTCATTGTTATTTTTTTTATCAATAAAATTATGGCAAAAAAAGAAACCTTCATGTTAAGTGAAATAACTCAAAAAGTCAAATGTCCCATGCTTTCTCTTATATGAGTAAAATAAAATCTAAATAAGGAAAGTAATAAAATAAAGGACAAATGATGGAAAACCAGAAGGTAGATTTCTGGAGGTGGAGAAAATGATTTGGGGAATTTGAAAGAAGGCAAGAGGACATCAAGGAACTGAAAATGGTCAAGATGTGTTATAGGCATGCAGCAGTTTACCCCAAGATGATCACTATAAAAATAATCAGTAGGAAAAAAATCTAGAGAGGTTCTAATGAGCAAAACCAAAAATTAGTTTCAAGGGGCCGGGAATAAACGCTGGAAAAAGAGGAAGAGGTGCTAAGGAAAGAACTATAAATTAGTAAAATGGGAGCTTTTTCAGGTAATAAAGAAATTCAATATGTTGGGTTTTGGTTGTGACTATATGTAAATATTTGTAAAATGTCATCAAGTTGCATATATAAAGTGACTACCTTTTTATATAGAGATTATATTTACAAAGTTGATTTAATTTGTATAGCTTTAGGGTTTTT
>NW_004525007.1:350367-359531 GCF_000260255.1 Octodon degus
ATAGTGGCCTTCTTTATTTCATTTGATCATTGTTGGTTTGAAGTTGAGACTGTCTGAGAATAGAATTGCTACCCCTGCTTTTTTCTGAGGAGCTGGGGCATGTAGCATTGTTTTCCATCCTTTGACTTTCAGCCTATGAATTTCTTTATGAGTTAAGTGTATTTCTTGTATATAGCATATTGTTGAATTTTGTTTCCTAATCTACTGTGCCAGTCTATTTGTTTTAATTGGTGAATTGAGTCCATTGACATTGATGTTTATAATTCAGATGTATTGACTTAACGATTGACATGTTATTTACCTGCTGTTGTTTACTCCTTTTTCTCCTGTGTTTCATTGTTTTCCATATTTAGTGGGTTCCTTCTGTTGTTGTTTGTGGAAGTCTAATAATTTTGGTCCCTCTCCAAACATATTTCAGTAGTTTGTGTGGGTTTGGCCTTGACCTTGTGAAATTCTTTAGTTGTTCTTTGTCATGGAAGTATTTCACTTCTCTATCAAACTTGAGAATTTTGCAGGGTATAGTAGTCTGGGCTGGAATTTGTTTTCATAGAGTACTTGAAGTACTCTGCTCCCTGTCCTTCTTGCATTTATTGTTTGTGAAGTGAAATCTGCTGTAATTCTGATGGGTTTTCCTTTGAATGTGATGTGTTTCTTTTCTCTGTTGGCTTTCAGCATATTATTCTTGTTTTGGATTTCTGGAATCTTGACTGTTATATGTCTTGGTGTTTTTTTTAATTGGGTTGAAGTTATTTGGAGTTCTGCATGCTTTAGTTACCTGAATGTGAGATTATTTCCTCAGATTTGGGAAATTTGGTGCTATTACTTCTGCCCATATTCTTTTTATATCATTTGTATTGACTAGGTTTTTTCTCATTGATTCCTATTAGTCTCTCATTGTTCATCTTTGCATCGTGTTGCAAGTGATAAAGTATTTTTTCCTGCATCCTAGTTGTTATGAAGAATCTTTTCTTGCATTTTCTCTTATCTGCAACAGTGTGTTCAAGATGTGAAAGTCTATCTTCACTTTCACTCAAACGGTTTTGCAAGCTTGTGATAAAGATTTTAAGTTCCTCCATATCTCTTTGACTCTGCTCCATGTGATCTATTTCTTTCCTGTATAGCTCATTCAGAGAATCTGTCATTTTTGTAATCTCTATTTTTTTTGTCAGTGTCTTCTTTAAAAGCAGTTATTAATTCTTTTACTCAGATTTTTTTCTGATTGGGTTTCCTCCATCTGTTTCTGCATTTGATTCTTTACTTCATATGCTATTAATTCAGAGATTTCTTTTTTTAGTTCAGAGGGGGGTTTTTTTGTTTTTTTTTTTTTTTTTTGTTTTTTGTTTTTTTTTTATCTGAGTTCCTCTCTACTTTTTTGCAGTTGTTTCTTTACTTCATATGCTATTGATTCTGACATTTCAGCTGTGTGTTTTCCAATTTCTTTTGTGTTAGTGTCCTCTCACTTGTACTGGCTGGACTTGGGGTCTGAGATTGCATTTTGCTCTTTCTCTTTGTCGTTTTGAATAGCAATGTATCTGACCTTTGGTGCAGTTATAACCTTAGCACCTACTGAAATTCAGGTGCAGATCTACAAAGTTTGAATTCATCCAGTTGTTCCTGGCTTGTGTCTGGCTACTGTGCTGAACTCCCTCATGGTGCATCCCTTGGGAGTGAACCTGTTGTGCCCCTCTGGCAAGATGTTCTACTCCTGAATTAGCTGAGTGGTTCTGTCACCTAGTCTCTTTGTAGGCACTTCAGCTGCAGAGTTTCACCCCAGGCATATATGTTAACCCTGGGCAGGGTCTGGAGGTGACAAGGGGGCACAGGGGAATGGCAAAGCTCTCCCACACACTTGCAGTGCCTGGGCTTGGGCTGGGACTAGAGGGGTTGAGTGGTCCAAGAGTGCAGAGAAAGGTCTCACTCATGCAGCCTGCTTGCGCTGTATCTGGAGAGGTCCCATTGGCGCAGGGGGAGTGGAGAAACTCTCCCACACACTTCCTGGGACTGAGCTTGGGCTAGCTCTGGAGGGGTGGAGGAGTCCTGAGAACATGGAGGAAGATCTTCACTCAAGCTGCCTAGGTTGGCTCCCTAGTTTGGTGGGTGTCTGAAAAGGTCTCACTCATGCCATGTGCCTGGGCTTAATCTGATGGGGTGGAGGGGTCCCAAGAGCATGGAGGAGAATCTCGCTCACAAGTCAAGCCTGGGCTTGATCCGGAGAGGTCCAGTGGGCACAGCGGCTCTTTGTTTTAGACTCTCAACATACATGTGACTAAAAGCCCCAAGAATAGCCATGCTCCTGCCTCAACATTTGATTGTCTTGAGATTTTTTTTTGTAAGATTGACTAGTCTACTATGTTTTTTCCTCAGTCTCAGGCAAAGTTTCTGGACAAGAACAAAATGCAGGAACTGGGGAGGTGGCTCAGTAGCATAAACGTTTGCCTGGCAAGTACAAGGGTCTGAATTCAATCCCTGGTTGTGCCAAAAAAAAATTGCACACGCACTTTTTCCGAGTCATAATAGAAATCATCTGCAGTCCAACAACCAATGCGGTCTTATTTCTAGCAGAAACTTCCCCAGGCTGTTCTTTACAGGAAGGCTTTCTATCAGCATTCTGGTCTTTTGAGCTCTGATCCTAATCTTCCATACAGAAGAGCTGAAGGCATTTCAGCTCTTTGCTAGTAGGTGACATTCTACAATTTGTTAAAATCTCTTTTCATAAACCATTTTTAAAAGCTCATAATCCACGTTGTCAGGTATAGTCACAGCCACAACCCCACTCCTGGTACCAAAATCAGTTTCTGTTACATTTTACTCCTTGCTGGGACAAAATACCTGATACTCAAAGTTAAGGAAGGAAATTTTTATTTAGCTCACGGTTTATGGAGGCTCCTGGGCAGCGTTGCAAATGGCAGAGAGCAGTAGTTTATGCTAGCAGAAAACAGTGAAGAGCAAAGGGAGAGGCAGCAGCTGTGGCTTCTAGCAAGCCTCTCTCTCCTCCTTATATTATAAGCAGGCTATCCTGGAATGGGGGTGTAAAACTCCCAAAATGTATATGTGCTCCTCTTGTACAGGATGAGGATGTTTACAAAGTATGAATCTTAGTTCTCTGCTGAGTCACTTAATTAAACTTTTAAACTTCTGAAGTTGACACAATGTATCAAACACTAGAGTCCCTTACATGGTTATAAATGAAGTGGAGATCCCAGGGTTTGAACAGTACTGGAGCATGGGAGAGTTGTGTACCAATCAGAAAGAAGAGGATTCATTATTGACCAGGACTTCAGAATGATACACAATATTAGAAGTAAAGACCTCTACAATGTCTAAGGCATAATCCTTGACTACCCTACTTGAGTCTAAAACATCCTCAGATCTAGGAAATGAGTTTGGAGATTGAGTCCTGTCAAGCTGGGAAACAATTTAGGTTTCCCAAGTTTGGATTTGACAAAGCACCAAACAAAAGTTTATATGTGATAAACCAATAATTGAACTGTCTCCTAGAACAAAACCCAATGCTGACACTCTTCAAAAGAAAGTAACAGTCCCTAATAGTTGGACTGTAATAGTGTGTCATTTATGATGTCTAACAAATAATGAAAAATTATGAGACATGCGAAGAAACAGAAAAATGTCACCCATATCAAGAAAAAATAAGATACTAGAAATTCATCCTGAAATGAACCAGGTTTTGGAGTTAGCAAATAAAATCTTAATGGCAGCTTTATAAATATGTTTGAGACCTTAATGAGAGAAGGTATCAGGAATATTGTTGTAGTTTGAGGTTTTGCAAGGGGAACAATACAATATAGGACATATTTTATAAGATTATTTTATAATGAATTACCCAATTAAATATAAGCTCTTTTCCAACTGGAACCATGAAAGGTGTAGAAGAGCAGAAAAAGAAGGTTCCTGTTGTGCCAGAAACCCTTAAGAAAAATTTAAGACATTTCGCAGAGTTGAAGATAAAACACCTGAGAAAGAAGTTTTCCCAGAGGACACTTTACAAGGTGAAAAGGAAGCTCATCTACGAAAAACCAGGCACCATCATAAGGAGTACAGACAGATGTACATAACTGAGATCTAAATGGGTAGGATGGCAAGAAAAGCTAGCAACTTCTATATCCCTGCAGAGCCCAAACTGACATTTGGGTATCAGTGGTGTGAGCCCAAAGGTCCACAAGATGTTGCAGCTTCTTCGCCTTCATCAAATCTTCAATGGTACCTTCATTAAGCTCAACAAGGCTTCAGCTAACATGCTGAGAATTGTGGAGCCATATATTGCATGGGTGCATATATTGCATCCAAACCTGAAGTCAGTAAATGAACTAATATATAAGCATGACTGGCAAAATCAGTAAGTGAATTGCCTTGGTAGATAATTCATTGATTGCTCAATCTCTTGGTAAATATGGCATCATCTGGGTGGAGGATATGATTCATGAAGTCTATACTGTTGGAAAATTCTTCAAAGACACAAACAACTTCCTGTGACTGTTCAAGTTACCAGTGCTGTGAGGTAGAATGAAGGAAAAGACCACCCATTTTGTGGAAGGTGGACATGCTGGAAATAGGGAAGAGCAGATCAACAGACTTCTTATAAGGATGAACTAATGTATCTACCATGGTGTTTTTATGATTTTGTCAGTTAATAAAGTATCTGCTTCCAAAAAAAGAGAAAGAAGAAAAGAAAGAAATATTAAGAGTGCAGGAAATCTGTTCACACACTAAAGGCCAAAGAATCCAGCTGAGGGTCTGGATTCCATAATGACATCCTGCATGAGTCCAGCTGAAGACCTAGAGCCCATAACAATACCTCCTACAAGTCCAACCAGAGGCCAAGAGCCCATGACAATGCTTTATGCAGGCCGGTTTCACAGATCTGCACTGGGGAAGGCCCAAAGATTAGTAGTGGAAGCTAGAAAGTCTATACGAGTGGGATGAAGAATCTGTGCTAGCAGGCTGAGGGATCTGAACAGGAGCTAGGAAGCAACTCTCAATAATAATTGGATCCCCCCCAAAAGCACCACAGCTTTCCTTAGCAACAGTGAGGTTCTGAGTTCCTCTAATGATGAGGAAAGCTGAGCTCCCATCAGGAAATCCAACACAACAATCTTCCCCAGGAGACTGAGCAGCATTTCATCTTCCCCTCCAGAACCAGGAAGTGATGCTCAAAGTGAGAACCAGAGCTCCTCCAAAGTGTGCCATAGCCATTCTCAGTGACAGTGACAGGTCTTGAGCTCCTCCTCTGACAAGTACAGTCAAGTTAATCAAGAAAGCCTGCATGACAAGGTCCTCCAGCTGAATAGCCCCAGAGAACCATCAGCTTCCAACAGCTCCAACAGCTTCTCCAAACAGCTTCCTTAATGCCCTCACCCAGCTTCCAAGAGTCTCCACCTCTTATGCTGCTGGCAACAATGCTGAGGTGCGCCTCCCATACCCAGAAACATGCTAGTTCAGTTCAGCAAGGTGTAGCAAGTTGACAACCATTTGGCCGTCCACCATCAGTATCATGAAATAAATTTAAATTGTATTTTAGAGAAGATCCAAATGGAAATCTTATAATTAGAAATAAAAGCACTGAACTAAAAATTTTACTGAATTAGCTTTACTGCTGATTTAAGTTTGCAGAAGAACTTGAAGAGTGATCAAAAAATTTCAGCCTGTACTTTTGTAAAATTTATCTGGAACCAGAAGAGACCAAGAAAATTAAAGCAATCCTGAACAACAAAGGATAGGCAGGAGGCATCACAATCCATGACCTGAAATTATACTATAAAGCTACTGTGATAAAATCAGCATGGTACTGGCTTAAAGACAGATATGAGATCAATGGAACAGATTAGAAGATACAGAAAAAACTACAAACACACTCAGCCACCTTATCTTTGATAAAGGGGCCACACATGTTCACTGGAAGAAACATGGCCTCTTTAAGATATGGTGCTGGAAATCCTGGCTTTCCACATGCTGAAGGCTAAAATTAGACCCATGTCTATCACCATGCACTAAACTACAGTCAAAATAGTTCATAGATTTAAACATTGAAACAGAAACACTAAATCTATTAGAGGAAAATATAGGTATAAATCTTAAAGACATAGGGGTAGGTAGAGAGTTCATGAACAAAAACCAAACTGCACAAGAAATACTTCAAAGAATCAAAAACTGTGATGTTGGGCTGGTGAGATGGCTCAGTGGTCTAAAGCACCCACTTAGAACAAGCTAAGCTTAAGCAAAGCCCAGGGACCACGGTTCAATCCCCCAGCACCACATGCCAGCCAGCCCCGCCCCCTGGTGGGCTGAGCTGGCCACACACACACAAAATAAATAAATTAATTAATTTTAAAAAACAAAACAAAAAAAACTGTGATGTCATGTTTTTGAAGCTTATGAACTTCAAAAGAAATCTCCAACAAAGTAAAAAGAAAACCCATGAACTGGGGAAAAAAAATTATAACCGGCTGTCCCTCAGACAAAGGACTTCTATCTAGAAATATAAAGAATTTATAAAACCAGATCCCCAAAATTCAAAGACCCAGTCCAAAAGTGGGCATCTGAGATGAATATATACTTCTCAGTGGAAGAAATACAAATGGCAAGTAAATATATGAAAAAATGTTCAACATCATTGATCATTTGAGAAGTACAAATAAAAACTACATTGAGATTCAATCTCACCCCAAAAAGAATGACTATCTTCAAGAAGTCAGCCAATAACACATGTTGGAGGGGCTGTGGGGAAAAAGGAACCCTTCTCCACTGTTGGTAGGAGTGCAGACTGGTACAACCACTATGGAAATTAATGTGGAGATTTGTCAGAAAGCTAGGATTAGAGGTCCCATCCAACCTAGCTATTCCCTTTCTGGGTATTTTTCCAGAAGAACTGAAAACATCATACCATAGCAATGTATGTGCACCCACGTTTATAGCAGCACAATTTGTCATAGCTAAATCTTGGAAGCAACCCAAATGCTCATCAACTGAGGAATGAATAAAGAAGATGTGATATTTTTACAGATGAAGTATTATTCATCTATAATAAGGATAAATTTGAGGCTTTTATCAGTAAATGGATAACCACATTTACTGCAACTATAAGACCACACTCTTAAGTGAAATAATTCAGACTCTCATGTGCAAACATTATATTGTCTCCTTAGTGTGAGAACCTGAAAGAGAAAATAAAATCTGAAGGGTACAATAAATACTGGAAAAAGGTAATGAACCTTTTCAAAAGGAAGGAATTACTGAGTTGAGAAAGACAGGACAGGAAGTAGGGGAAAGAGACATATGTACATATGTAAGCAGGATGTTTTAGACAACTGTACTGTTGATTTCTGCCTGTCTATGGAAAGGAGCAGTTAATCCTTAATTTGTTTTGTCTAGTTTTTCAATTTTTTCCTTTTTTTCCTTACTTATATATATTTTCATCTTCCAATTTTGCATGCATATATCTGGTAGTATAAACAACTAATTTGGACAACATTATGCAATACAACAAATACTGTGAAATTCATATTATTTTGTTTTGTGAAATTATGTATAATTTGTAATTTTTCTGATTTAATACTATTTTGTACTCTCTTTGAAAAATAAAAAAAAATTAAAATAATTTCAATCTGAAGTACAAATGGCCAATAAATACATGGAAAAAATGTTCAACATCTTTAACTATTAGGAAAATGCAAATGAAAACAATTTTGAGATTCCATCTTACCCTAGTCAAAATCACTATCATCAAGAATACAAAAATAAAAGGTAAAGGTATGGGGGAAAATGAACCCTAACATATTATTGGTATGAACTTTAATTAACACAACCACTTTGGGAATCAGAATAGAGATTCCTCAGACAACTAAAAACAGAAATTCTGTTTGACTCAGATATACCTCCGCTGGATATTTTTCTGGAGGAATTAAAGGCATTTACTATGATAGTGATAGTGAGGCAATTCATGATAGCTAAACTCTGGAAACAGCCTAGATGCCCATCAAGAGATAAATAGTTAAAGAAAATGTGGTATATACTCACAACATGTTTTATTCAGCCATAAAGGAGAATGGATTCATGTAATTTGCATTAAAATGGATGGATCTAGAAACCATGTTGGAGTTTGTGGGAGAGCTTCCAGCTACCCTGCGAGGGCAGGACCGACTCCGGGTCCCAGGCAAGACACAGCGTGGGGGAGACCATCTTCCACCCCTTTGGGACGCCCCCCCCCACTCCACAGCACCTCCCCCACCACGCCCGCCGAGTAGGAATTTCTGCCATGTTCCGGGAACACCCAGACCCAGTCCTAGCCCAGGACCAGTGAGTGTGTGGGAGAGCTGCCTCTCCCTGCTACTCCACCTTGTCACCTCCAGGCTCAGCTCAGGCCTGGCATACAGGCCTGAGGTGTAACCCTGCAGCTGCAATCTCTACAGAGAGGGTAGAGAATAGAATCATGCAACTAGTCCAGGAGCAGAACATCTTGCTACAGGGGCACAACAGGTATACCCTCAAGGGCAGCAACAGGGAGGAGCTCAGCACAACAGCCAGACCCAAGCCAGGCACAGCTGAATAAATCCAAATTTTGTAGATCTGCACCTGAACTTCAGTACGTGCTAAGGTTATAACTACAACGAAGATCTACAAGAAAGGTCAGAAGACAGTACTACACAAAATGACGAGAAGGAACAAAATGCAACCTCAGAACCCAACCCCACCCATAAAAAGTGCAGAGGACAATAACACAGAACAAATTGGGAATCACACAGCTGAAAGCAGTGATTCAACGGAATCTGAAATAAACAGCTGCAGAAAGGTATAGAAGAACTCAGATTGGAAATAAAAAAGAAATCCCTGAATTAATAAAATCTGCACTAAAGAATCAAATGCAGAAACATATGGAAGAAACCCAGTGCCCACCCAGAAAAAGTGCAGAGGACACTAGCTCACTTCAAATGCATGAATTAATAGCATCGATCATAAATGAACAACAGCAAAAAGATATAGAGGAAATCAGAGTGCAACTCTTTTCTGAAATAAAAAAATAATTCTCAGAACTCATAGCATCTGAAGTAAAGAAGCAACTACAGAAACATAGGGAGGAAACCCAAGCTGAAAAAAAACACTGCAGTAAAAGAATTTATAACTGCCTCTAAAGAAGACATTGATTAAAAAAA
>NW_004525007.1:365555-391189 GCF_000260255.1 Octodon degus
ATATTATATTGTTATATGAAAAATAGCTCAATTTTTATTGAAAAAACCTTAAAAGTTGGTGGATTTTGAATATAACTCCAGATACTTCAAGCAGTATCAATATATCTGACATACAGAAGTACAGAAAATAGGGGAGATGGCTTAGTGCAATAAGTACTTCTCTGGCAAGCACAAGGGCCTGAGTTCAATCCTCGGTTCTGGAAAAAAAAAAAAAAAAGAAAAGAAAAGAAAATAGGTGAATAGGCAGACTAATAGATGAATGATATGTCCAGTACTCACAGTACTTTTTGCATGTATTGATTTTATCACATATTCTTTGCAGGTAGTTGACTATGCCAAACTTGTTCAACCATGTTTTGATGAGGCCCGTGAGGCATTAGTGAAAAATACTATAGCTCAGGCCACTGAAGCAGCTATTAAAGTTGTGGAAGAAAAGCTTCTTGCAGATCTACAAGCTAAAAGACAAGGTGAACCAGTTTTTAAAATACATGTTTTAAATTTTGGTATACTATTATGTCTGGCTACTTAAAGGCAAGAACTTATTTTGCTTATATGGTACCCTTGACACCTTGTAAGTTTGCAGTCCCTTAATCAATGGCTTAAGGAATGGATATGTATAAATTGATTCATAAGCAAAAAAAATCAATTACAGATCTCTAAGGAAAGGAATTAGAAGGAACTTCTAAATTTGCATTTTTTTAAACTTTTTTTGAGTCTATGTACTGTACTGGTCATTTTGTTTTCACTTTTATCTACACTGCTAATTATAACAATAAGAATCTGCCTAAATCTTGGGGAATTTGTTTCAGGCTTAAATGTTATCCCTGCTTATAATTAAGTCTTTATATTTGGGTAATATTAATCTCAAATCCAGGAAGCCATAGTGGTGAAAACAGACAAAGCCTTAGAGATCAGTTAACACAGTTCTAATTTTACAGACAAAAAACAGTTGCCTATGGAAGTTAAATGACTCTGAAAATTGCCCCAGTGGCAGCAAAGATGAGGCTTAACTTGTTTCCAAAGTCTCCATGCTCTCTTATCTCAGTGAATGTTGACCACATTGTTTTTAGAATTGGCCTACGGGTTTATAGTATTTGTTTTTCTTTTTCTTCTCCAGGAAAAAATGAGAATTCTCATTTCTTGACTACTTTTGAAATTCATGGATTGTTTTCGGTAGAATTTGTGTCTCTAGTTGGCATGCTTCCCACTAGTGACATTAGACCTCATGAATGTAACTTATCTAAATCTCTCCTCTTAACAGTACACCCTTAGCCTACATTCAGTTACCATTGTTTGGGTTTCCCAGAAACACCTAATGTAACTCTTTGTGTCTCAATTCTAATTTTTTTTCTGAGTAAAATGTTTCTTGCTATGAAAGCAGTAATATCTAAATATGAGCACTTACTTATGACATGCCAGTACTATGCCTACTGCATGTGTTATCCTAGTTAGTCCTCATAACAGGCTGTATGTCTTTTATGTTTTCTAGTGGATGAATAGACTGAGGTTCATGGAAAGTTTTGTAAGTTGCTACATTTGACAGAGAGCAAGGAGTTGGGATATAAGTCATTGTGTGTGCTCTTCTCCTCCGTGGCTCTCAGGTGGAGAATGTGCACATCCTTGCTCTCTAGAGATAGCCTGTCCGAAATTTAGTTTTCTCCACTTGTCTTTTTATTTCTATTCATGTTTTAATGATAAATTATGAACCAAAATTAAATTCACTTTTTTGTTTTATTTTGCATAAATCCAAGGTCCTTTGTATTGAACTACATCCCTGTTCATTTTTCTCTGAGAAGCTGAGTGAGGCAGGATCCTATTCACTCATTAAAAATAATGATTGTAGGGCCAGCAAGATAGCTCAGCAGACTAAGTACCTGCTTAGGCAAGCATATGGACCAGGGTTTGATCCCTGGCACCACATGCTGTGCTGGCCCTGCCCTCAGGTATGCTGAGCCTGCCACAGAGACCAGGGATGATGGTGCATGCCTGGAATCCCAGCACTAGGGAGGCTGAAAACAAGGATCACTACGAGTCCCAGCTGTGTAATGAGACCCTGTACCAAATACATTAAATAAATAAAATGCTTCTTTCTAATTAAGATGTAAACATTGTAATAAATTTTGCATTATGTAGCTATCTAAATTTATAATATGATTACAAAATTACAAGGTAATTATAAAAACATTTACCAAATTATCCCTGTTTTATTGGAGATTTCAAATGCCAACTTTATCTTACTACTAAATTAGAGGGTAGGACTGGGGATAGCTCAGCAGTATAGTAACTACCTAGTAAACTCAGGTCTTCAGTTTGATTCCTGATACCACACCCCCAAAAATTTGAGTGTCGGTGTTTAAACCTCTGAACTTCATTTGACTGGTTTTTCATTGTTACTCCCTTTAATATGAAATTATATACTTTATATCTGGTGATATAAATTTCCCCTTAAATAATTGTTTTAAATTTTTCTTTCTTTCATTTGTTCCATCAAATGAATACTTGTTACATGCTATGAACAGGAAGACTGGATGTGGGGTTGCTTATAAAATTTTGTCAGGTCCTACAAGTCCAAGTGGGCAGATGGTCTTAACACTATGCTGTAATTTGGCAGGAATTTCATCTTTACTATTAAATTTTTACATGCAGGCACAAAAAATGTATTTTTCAATCTGATTTTCGTATTGTCCCATACACTTTGTAACTGTGTGTATTATCTTCACTTTTCTTGACAAGTTTATTTCTGCATGTTTTGTCTCTTTGTTACTCCTGAAGCAAATAATTTTCTATAATATGTTCCAAGTAGTTCTTTCCAGTGCAGTGGAAAGTGGTTTGCTTTGTATAATCATATTCATTGTGTGATTTGCTTAATTTCCCCTGTTTTTAAGTGCTATCAGTCAGATTTTGTTCTCAGGAAATGTGATATTTTAACTTTTTACCTAAACTAGGAAGTTGAAACTATTTAAATAGCAAGGAAATAAAAACTTCCTGTATGGTAATACTGAGTTTTTTGTGGTAAAGGGTGCATTATATACTTCAAATCTGGTAATATAAATTTCCCCTTAAAACATGGTTTTAAATTTTTCTAACAATCTTGCCTTTCTTCAAGTTGCAGTTCTGCCTTTCTTCTTCTTACCTACAGACAGGTAAAAGAATTCAACACGTTACAAAAAGTGAAATAAAAGACCAGCACTGAGATTTTATATCATCCAAATGATCATTCAGATGATCTAGAATGAAGTTACAGTTTCAGTATATTATCTTCAAAATTAAAATTAAAATTTTAAAAATACAGACAGCTTGTAAACTGAAGCTGGAGAACTTTTGACTCAGAATGCTAAGATGGATTTCTAGAGCTGTTAACAAAATGAGCTCATTAATTCATTCAACAAATGCTTAGGACCTACATTGTATTAGACATGGCTATTTACATTAAGAGGCAGAGGTGGACAAGATACCTGAAGCTCCTGTCCTTGGGGTATTTCATGTTCATAAGCGGCTATGGGGGTTAAAAAAGTGTCAGTGAACATATATAAAAAGATAACATGGTAACAGAGGGGCAATGACCAAAGCAGGGTTGCTAGAGTATTGAAATCACCTCTCTGAGGAGACATTAGGGCCAGGGAGATGGCTCAGTAGAATAAGCACTTGCCTGGCAAGCACAAGGGCCTGAGTTCAATCCCCAGTTCTGCAAAAAATAAATAAATAAATAAATAAATAAATAAATAAATAAATAAATAAAAGGAGACATTAGACTGAGACCTGGATCAGAAGAGAATCACACCTGCTTCCCTATCCCCAACTACCTTTTGTTGACATAGACAATTATTATCTTTCAGCTGAGACAACTTTAAGAGAACTTCAAAAACAATTTGGAGAGAAAGTATTTGAAGAGTTCCCAGAGTATGTGTCTAAAAGCTCGGGAGAATTACGTTCTTCAATTGATGAAGGAGGTAAAGAAATACATTGATAACTGAAGATTTCCTAGTACAAGTAGGCACCTGAAAAATTGTGTTTCCTTTTATTGCAGCACACTCTCAAGAAGCCCAAAGAGACAGCTCTCTAGAGGACACAAAAGAAAACAGAACAAAGTCAGAAGATGCTCTTGATTATCAAGCTGCTAATGCTGATAAAGATGGTAATAAAATGAACTTCTGATCCCATGAAATGGATCCTATTTTTAATTATTTTATATTTGATTGGCATGTGCACATCTTCACATGTGTATGTATTCTTACACTCTTTTCTTTAATAGGCCAACCTTTCTATAGCCAGTGTTTACATGTATAACTTGTTTCATTAAAGAATGTAGAGCTAGTTGTTTGGTTTGGTTCCTCCTATTTCAGGCATATGTACTTTTCCTACTATGTATTTCAAGCCTACAGGAAATTTAATTGGCCAGTGTCAGAAGCTTATGCATGTCATCCTACTTCCCCCCACATACACATGCATACTCACATGTGCATATGCAGCCTTCAGAGTGCAGACCCATGCATTCAGATGCTGGCCCTCAAGTGGCAGCTGGGAGCCAGTCTCTGCTGTTTCAGTGGAATTTGCAGTGTGGCCTACAGAGAGAAGCTTCCCTTCAAGTCTGTCCCAGTCACAAGCAGGTACAGTATCCTACCTGCCTAGAACTTCTTGGTGTAGCCAGTACACCACAGAACCCAAGCACCTGGTCTGCCCCAGAGCTCTGAGGTAAACAAACATCGTTAGTTACTTCAGAAAGGGCAGCATGCTTAGTTTTTCTTTCAGTATAGATCTACTGGCATTGTAATAACCTCCTAGCTTTGCTAGGTTATTGTCTTTATTTTCTCTGCTAGCAGACAAAATAGTATTTGAAGTAAAAATTGGGGCACTGAGTCCTGCATCCCTGAGTTCATTTGACAGTCTTTGAGAACTCATCTACATTTTTTTGGTTGTTAATATTGTTGTATGCATTAATAAAAAAGAAATCTGTGAAGCATCCACATTTAAAGGGAGTTCTCAAGATTTTAGTTAAGATCTAAGATTATCTTCAGATAAAGATAAACTAATATTTGAGCAGTTTTGTTCTCTTAAATTGTTACTATGAAAAAAAAAACATTTATCTGCCTGGGTGTTTAGAAGGAGAAATATGAGATTTATTTTAAATCATTATTAATTCTAGCTTACTCCATTGTGAAAGTACTATAGACCTATGGCACATAGGGCAAATAAGACATCTGTTTTGGTGGAAAGAATTTGGAAAGATAGGTAGTTCCTTTCTATGCTCTGCCACCCTTGGTAGGTGGCTGTACACTGACCCAGAGGATGGCCGCTGTAACTCCAGTCATCATCCCAGTGCACCTGAGATGAAAGTCATAAGCAAGGCACATAATGTAGCATTCTACTAAACTTATTCTCTAAAGAGCTGACAGAAAATTTGTTTTTAAAAAAATGTGCTTACATCTTATTGGCCATCTAAGCTTCTAAGTTGGGAGATGTAATTTTTCAACTGGGAATATTGTTGGCCTTGACAAAATCAAGGTTCTCTTACCAAGGAAGAAAAGAATAGATACTGAGTGAAGATCTATCCACTGGTCATGCAGAGTCAAGGCCATGGGGCTGTTGAGTTCCAGTCTCACTGGAAGAATAATAAACCTTCAAGTTACAGTGCAGCTGAAGTGTCACCTTGGCTGTTCAAGAAACAGAGCAAGAACTAAGTGTGCCATGTTTGCCAGCCCCTTCGTTCTCACCTGCCTCCTGCCCACCTACCTCCTGCTCTGTCCTGTGCCATCAAGTCTCATGTCCTAGCAGGAAGGGCCACTGGTGTCTACCTCACTCCTTGCATGTGTGTGCTTCACTTGATCCCAGAATCCTCTTTTCCCTATGCATATCTCTTCTGGGCTCCCTTGGTTTTGACTCTTGTCTGACCTGACTTTGGTGTTGCCTCAAGCACATTCATTTGGATGCCCTGGCTTCAGCCACTGCTCTGCTAGCCTGTAACTTTGATTCCTGACTGTCTTTCCTTTCCCTAGTCTTACTCTTTCCTCCTTTTAGCATGTGCTTCAGGATCACAAAGATAATGATTTTTTTGGGTCAGGTATTAACAATCATGTTCTATTGTAAATAGCATTGTCCATTAAGTGTTTTAGTGCTGTTGACTTATTCACATATTTTACTTTAGTCTCAACAGAAGACTTAATAGAAGAAGTAACTGCAGATCATCCAGAAGTTATTTCCATCCTTGAGGAGACTCTAAAAATGACAAAGGATATGAACTTTGAGCAGCCTTATGTAAAACATGCTGAAATCTTAGAGGAAGTCCTCAGAGAGGTAAAAAAAGGAATACAGCCTGTTAATTTTTGTCATTGACTTTAGTATAGCTAGTACAATTTTAGTCGGATATATATATATATATATTTACTTAAATCTTATTTTGTAGTACTGAAATTGTAGGCTTCAAATTCATGTACATTTTTTAGTTAACAATATCCCAGTGGAAAGTTGCTAACACTCTTTCGTAATTTTTTAAAATATCAATCAAACAATGAGATAGAATTTCATAGCTTTAAAATGAATTCATTAACTATGATTGTCTTTGGTTTAATTTAGGTGTTTTCATTTCATCTATGACCTAATTAATTATAGACTGAGAGTGAGTTTGTTCCACAGATAATTTCATCCAACCACCCTGAACATGTTTTCAGGTGTAGTCTTTCAATTGAACAGGAGGATATCTTAGATGCTGTGTTATATCAATGGCAAATCAGAATATGTATCCTTTATTTGTATCCATATGGATCTATTTTGTACTAAGATCTTGGGTAAGCATTCAGCACAAAAGCTAAAGATATAATTGTTAGAAAAGAGAATAAAAGGAGCTGCACAGAGGCCTAGGAAGGACCCTTTTGTTTGACTTGACAAGAAAGACCACTTTCTTACAGTCTAGGGAAGTTATGGTAATTGGCCTTACCAGCCCAGAGTTGCTTGTTCTAAAAAAGAAAACATAAAGCCCATAAGACTTTTAAGAGAAAGGAGCTGAAGAGGCTGCAATGACAGCAGTCTGATTCCTTCCAAAATGAAGTGGTTTTGGTCTCTCAGTAAAATTTTGATTTTCTCTGTTTTAACCTCAAATTATTCTATAGGGATAAATATTATATGATTATACAGAACTACTGTGTACCATGTTGGGTGGTTTTCTTGAGCTCTCCCAGCCCTGCTTTGGACTCTTTGCTTCTTGGCTCTCTTGGAGCTCCCCATAGAGCCTTGATGTCCTCTGCATCTTTTTGGGTTGTTCTAATACCATATTTTTCTTTCAGTAACCTTCTGAACACTCAGTCTATTATTGCTCTATTCTGGGTTAGAATCCTAGAGATCTGAAAATGAATTAAGCACAGCCATGGCCTGTAAGAAGTTATTAGCCAGATGGGCAAGAGTGAGCTGGCATTTAAATTAACAACTGAGTTATGTGATAAGTTGGAAATAGATGAGCACAAGGTGCAAGAACTCCACTAAGGTCCAAGCTGCTATGTTTTCCTGGAGCTGAAACAATCTGTATGGTAGGGGCAGTGGGACATGTAAGTGAGGGATAGTATTTGAGATGTGGATGTCCAGTCCTTGCCTTTGACTGGACATTTTCCCTATTGCCCTCAATTTTTTCTGTGGATACACACCTACAAGTAACTTTACTAAAACATTTCCAATACAGGAACATACATAGTGTAGTTAGGAAGTAAACTGGGCTTTGGGACAGTATGAATTATAAGAGACTTTAACATCAAAATGTATATCACATGATCATTTCTTTTTTCTTTTCTTTTTGATTTTAGATACAGGATCTTGTTATGCAGTTAGTTCTCATAGCGATCCTTCCTTCTCAGCCTTTCCAGTGCTGGGATTATAGGCATTCACCACCAGGCCTGATTTTGGGGCTGGTGTGGCATGCAGTACCAGGAATTGAACTTAGGACCCTGAAATTGCTAGGCAAATACTTATGTCACTGAGCTATCTCTCCATCTCCACCTGATCATTTCTTAAGAGACCAAGGACCTGTGTAGAAAACCTATTTTTCTTTTTTTTATTTTAAAGATAAAAAGTAAAAATAACAGTAAAACATAGTTTCAAAAAGTATGCCTATAATGATTCCTTTCTCTTGTCTTATTACATGACATTTTTCTATCTGCAGTAACTTGGGAGAAATTAAAATCAGGAAGATGACTTCTACATTCAGCCCTGTCACACAATCCTCTCTTAAAAAGAAAAAGAAAAAAGAAAGAGCTTAAATAGCTGGGCTCCCTTCTCAGAATGAGGATGGAAAAAAATTCAGTAAGCACAATCCAATATTTCAGTGATTATTTCACTGCATCAAAAACAGCAGAATAAGGGGCCGAGGAGATGGCTCAGTGGAATAAGCACTTCCCTGGCAAGCATGAGGGCCTTAGTTCAATCCCTGGTTCCACCAAAAAAGAGAGGAAAAAAAAAAGGCAGAACACCTTTATGACACTGCAATGAAGGTTAGTTTAGGGATATACACTGTTTTACATTAAAGTCAGAAACAAGATAATTATATTCCTACCATACCTATTATTAATGCTTGAAAATTTTAACAATACAAAATGCCTTACAATGTATGAGAAGTAACTATTAGAGCAGAGAAAAATATAGTCATTTTTGCAACTGACAGTTTATTCTAAAAATATCCAAGAAAGTATTCTGAAAAACATTAAGAACTAATAAGAACATTCAAAAGTAGGCAGACAAACTATGAAATCAATACATGAAAAGAAAATAAATATAAAATAACTAATAATAAGAGACCAGATTCCAAAAAATACTAAATGTAAGTAGATATAAACATATGGAGATATTATAATTCTTTTTTGTAGAGATAAAATTTTATTCAAGCCTTTTATTTATAATAGGCAAATAAACACTCATAAATCATACATCTATGTCTTCCTCAAGTTAAAATATTGATTTGATGCAGTTCTAAGAAAAATCTCTAATGGGGCCTGGGGAGATAGCTCAGTAATAAGTGCTTGCCTGTCAAGCGCAGGGTCTTGAGTTCAATCCCCAGAACCAAAAACAAAAAATCACTAATGTGTTTTGGAAACTGAGAACATGACTCTTAAATTTATTTGGAAAAAAAACAGGAGTCCAGACTAGATAAGAACAGTTTGGCAGAGAGGCACAACAGAGGGAGGCTTGCAATAATCCAAACGAATTATTTAATAATGTTGACTGATTAACAAGGAAAAAATTATTTAGTCTCTCACCTTATATCAAGATAAAAATACTTCCATATAAATTAAGTAGCTAAAGGTAAAAATGGCATTTTTCTTTAAAACTAAAAGCATAGTAGCATTAGAATCATTTTAGAGTGGTCAAGGACTACCATCACTAAAACAAATACCACACTTGATCAACATATAAAGAGTTACTTTTGGCTGACAATTTTGGAAGTTCCAGTCCAAGATGTGCTAAGCCTGCTGTTCTTGGGCCTGTGGTGAGGAAGGATAGCTTAGCAGGAGCAGTGGGAGAGCAAGAGCACTCCCCCAGTGGCTGGAAAGCACAGGGATAAGGGAAGGAGCCATGGTTGCATATCACTTCCCTGTGACACTGAGTTGGGGGTCCAGCCTGGAAGGTAAACCCCAGATCCAAAGGCCAGCAAGGGCTGTGGGCACAACTTCTAAAAGAAAAACTCTCAAGAGAAAATTTCAGTGACTTTCTCTGTAAGAAATCACAGAGTGTCTAGATTTAAGGCAAAGGTCAAACTGGGGAAAGATGTTACAGTAAGTGTAGCATTGATTTCATATGAATCAGTAGGAAATCTAATACCTGAATATAAAAGCAAGCAAGGCATATAAGCATATTGTGTCAAAGTAGAAATATGCATGCTTAATTGAAAGTTTGTAATGTATGAGTTTCAATAAGAATATGAAATCAATGAGATATAATTATTTACCTATAAGATTGGCATTTTTTAAACAATACTAGTGAGGCTGTTACAGTCACATTCAAACATTAACAGGAGCAGTGAAAACTCATATAGATATTTTGGGAAGCAATGTAACACTTGTATGAAAAGCTTTTAGAATATTCACTTCTAAATTTTCTCTGATCTAAAAGTACACATTCTATGAATCTAACCAAAAGAAATACATGGTATTTGGACAAAGATTTATTGACTTTATCCATTTAGACATGGGCATAGGCAATAAAACACGATTCATTTTTCTCCTACCATCCATGGCATATATCCAAGCAAAAAACAGGAGCTCAAAATTGGTCAAGCAATGGCTGTGGCTCATCCACATGGCTGACACTGACAAAGGATCTACAAAATGTGGTACAAGATTTCAGGATAAATCCTCAGGGGACTTGACTGACCTTATCAGATACAAAAGTTACATTTCTTGTTATATAGGTCTTGCTTTATCTTGGTCTTAACCATCCAGCAAAAAAGGTACAAAAACAAGGTATAAGGGGTGAAGCCAAGTTGGTATGCTGGACTGTAAAGGGCTCAGGTCAACAACTTTTGACATTGCCACTTCTGCAGATGACCCACTACTATTATGGACTACTGGACTGTATTAGAATATTTTGCTGAATTCACACATCTACAATATTTAAATGACAATGGAATACCCTTCTCTGACAAAACTAAACAAAAGGGATACAAATGAATGACCATTTTGTATCTGTATATTCAAAATAGTTAGGATAGACATACAACTACATTCTCTTAATTCAATGAATAAGATTTGTTCTAATAGTGTTTGTGGATGAAATGTCATATCTGCATCTTGTATACTGAATAACCACTGAGGCAACAATGTGCAATGTATTTATTATTGAAGCTGTCCTATTAATTGGTTTTGAAACTGTCTCAATGCTATTTGTTTCTCAATAAAATTGTTTAAAAAAAAAAACAAAAAAATAAAAAAAAAAAACAAAAAAAAAAAAAACGAACTCAGCTGTATTAGTTTTCCCTGCAGCGTGTCAGCACACTCTCCCAGCACCTTTCCCTTTAGTGCTCACAGAAAAGTTCAGTTAGCCCTTATTCAATCTGGCTCCCCATAGTTGGAGGTAGCACAGAAATTATAAATTATATTTCAAGATTTTAATTTTTTGTCTTTGAAACATGGACAGTAAAATTTATGTCAACCATTTCTATTTCTTGTTTAAAGTTTTCCTTCTATGCCTGAAATCTCTTGTGCTAAACATTTCAAAGTGTTTAAAATTTTTTAAAGACTTTATTCAGATAAAAATTCAAACAGGAGATAATCTTGTATCCTCATAGGCCAGAGGGTTATACAGGCACTTTTGGCATCTCTCCTCCTTTGATGTCTAATAATCTATGACTATGTGATGGCACAAACTTGTTTTAAGCCATCAGAGTTGGTGGGTTCACAGATCAATATGAATGATTTCTGTATTTGTGTTAAATTACAACTACTTGCAGGAATGGAAGAGTTTAGCCAACCCCCTAAACAACTGCATGATGTTCTTTGACCCAAACCCTTCCGACTGCTACAGTACCCAACTAAGTATCTCTTGCCTGGACATGGACAAGGAGAACCCATGCCATCATTCTGGGAGCAGGCCCTGTCCAAGTTTCCTAATCAGAATTTCATGCAATGATACTGAAGAATAAATGGGAAAATATGTTACTATTGTTTTTAACAAAGGCTTTTGGAGACTGGAGAGATGGCTTAGTAGAATAAGCACTTGCCTGGCAAGTGGAAGGGCCTGAGTTTAATACCCAGTTCCAAAAAAAAAAAAAAAAAAAGCCTTTAGCTTCCTATTACTTTTTTAATACTAATTTTATTGAGAAGTAGCAATGAGACAGTTTCAAAACTGGTTAGTAGGACAGTTACAATAAATAAAACGTTGTCTTTGTAGTAGTTATTCATAGTACAAGATGCAGACATGATTTCTTGTCTAAACACTACTAGTTCAAAACGTTCTTCTCATTGAACTAAGAGAAAGTAGCTGTATATCTATGCTATTTTGTATGAGCAGATAATATATATATATATATATATATATATATATATATATATTTCACTATAAAATGGTCCTTCATTTATATCCCCCTTTTTTGTTTACTTTTGTCAGAGATGGGTATTCCATTGCCATTCATATATTCTAGGTGCATGAATTCAACAAAGTAATCCAATATAGTCCAGTAGTCCATAATAGTAGTGGGTTATCCATAGGACTGGCAATGTAAGAAGTTGTTCACTTGAGCCTTTTATAGCTCACTATATTTATATGGCTTTACCTTTTATACTTCATTTTATACTTATCTACTGGATTGTTAACACCAAGATAAAGCAAGACCTATGTAACAAAAAAATGTAACTTTTTTAAAAATTAGTGTTAGGCTGGCAGACCTACTCATCCCAGCCCAGGAACAGCGTGGGTGAGACCCTCTTCCACCCCCTTGGGATGTGCCCCAACACTCCGCAGCACCTTCCTCACCACGCCCACCAAATAGGAATTTCTGCCGCATTCTGGGAACCCCCAGACACAGTCCTAGTCCAGGCCCGATGACTGTGTGGGAGAGCTTCCAGAGAACCTGCACCAGTGGGACCTACTGGTTCCAGCCCAGGTGCAGCGCGGGTGAGACCCTCTTCCACCCCCTTGGGATGTGCCCCAACACTCCGCAGCACCTTCCTCACCACGCCCACCAAATAGGAATTTCTGCCGCATTCTGGGAACCCCCAGACACAGTCCTAGTCCAGGCCCGATGACTGTGTGGGAGAGCTTCCAGAGAACCTGCACCAGTGGGACCTACTGGTTCCAGCCCAGGTGCAGCGCGGGTGAGACCCTCTTCCACCCCCTTGGGATGACCCCCACCACTCCACAGCACCTCCCCTAACCCACATGCTGAGTAGGAATTTCTGCTGCATTCCAGGAACCCCCAGACCCAGTCCTAGCCCAGGCCTGGTGAGTGTGTGGGAGAGCTGTCTTTCCTCGCTACTCCACCTTGTCACCTCCAGACTCAACTCAGGCCTGGTATACAGGCCTGGGGTGAAACCCTTCAGCTGCAATCCATGCAGACAGTGTACAGGACAGAACCACCCAGCTAGTCCAGGAGCAGAAACTCTTGCCAGAGCGGCACAACAGGTTCACCTGCAAGGGCAGCAACAGGAAGGAACTGAGCACAGCAGCCAGACCCAAGCCAGGCACAGCTGGATAAATCCAAACATTGTAGATCTACACCTGAACTTCAGTAGGTGCTAAGGCTATAACTGCAACAAAGATCTGCAACAAAGGTCAGAAGACAGTGCTACACAAAATGACAAAAAGAAGGAGCAAAATGCAATCTCAGACCCCAGGCCCATGCATAACAAGTGCAGAGGACAATAACACAGAACAAATTGGGAATCACACAGCTGAAAGCAATGAATCAACGGCTTCTAAAATAAAGAAGCAGCTGCAGAAAGGTATAGAGGAACTCAGATTGGAAATGAAAAAATAAATCCCTGAATTAATAACATCTGCAGTAAAGAATCAAATGCAGAAACATATGGAGGAAACCAAAGCCCACCCAGAAAAAGTGCAGAGGACACTAGCTCAGCTCAGATGTATGAATTAATAGCGTCGATAGTAAGTAAGCAATAGCAGGAAGTCATAGAGGAACTCAAAGCAGAATTCTTTTCTACTAACAGCACAAATGTATGAATTAATAGCGCCAATAGTAAAGAAGCAATAGCAGAAAGTTATACAGGAACTCAGAGCAGAATTACTTTCTGAAATAAATAAAAAGGAATTCTCAGAACTCATAGCATCTGAAGTAAAGAATCAACTACAGAAATATAGGGAGGAAACCCAATCTGAAAAAAACACTGCAGTAAAAATATTTATAACTGCTTCTAAAAAAGATATTGATAAAAAAATAGAGATTAGTAAAATGACGGATTCCTTGAATGAGCAATGCAGGAAAGAAATAGATCGCATGAAGCAGAGTCAAAGAGATATAAAGGAAGTTAAAATCCCAATCACAAGCTTGCAAAACCATTTAAGTGAAAGTGAAGAAAGAGTTTCAGATCTTGAAGATGCTGGTGCAGCTACTGAAAAGGAAAGAAAGGATCTCTTTAAAACAACTAGGATGCATGAAAAAAATAATCCATCACCTGCAAGATGATGCAAAGATGAACAATGTGAGAGTAATAGGCATCAATGAGAAAGAAGGAGTCAATACAGACGACATTAAAAAAATATGGGCAGAAGTAATAGTAGAAAAATTCCCAAATATGAGGAAACAATCTGATATTCAGGAAACTGAAGCATACAGAACGCCAAGTAACCTCAAATAAATTAAAAACCCACCAGACATATAAGAGTCAAGATCCCAGAAATTCAGCACAAGAATAATCTACTGAAAGCTGCTAGAGAAAAAAAAGCAGATCACATTCAAAGGAAAACCCATCAGAATTATGGCCAACTTCTCTTCACAAACCATGAAGGCAAGAAGAGCATGGAGTACAGTACTTCAAGTCCTCTATGAAAACAAATTCCAGGCCAGAATACTATACCCTGCAAAACTCTCTTTCAAGTTTGATGGAGAAGTGAAATACTTTCATGACAAAGAACAGTTAAAGAATTTCATGATGAGAAAGCCAACCCCACACAGGCTACTGAAAAATGTTCTAGAGAGGGACAAAAATGATGAGAACTCCACAAATGTGATCAGAAGCACTCAACTAAACAGGGCAAGCAATTAAACACAGAAGAAAAAGGAGTAAATGACAACAGGTAAATAACATGCCAATTGTAAGTCAATATATCTCAATTCTAATCATCAATGTAAATGGACTCAATTCACCAATTAAGAGAAATAGACTGGCACAGTGGATTAGGAGACAAAATCCAACAATATGCTGTATGCAAGAAACACACTTAACTCGTAAAGACATTCATAGGCTGAAAGTCAAATAATGGAACACAATACTATATGCCCCAGCACCTCAGAAAAAAGCAGGGGTGGCAATCCTATTCTCAGACAGTCTCAACTTCAAACCAACAATGATCAAGTGAAATAAAGGTCACTATATACCGGTTAGGAGAAAAATTCAAGAGGAAGAGGTAACACTCATAAATATGTATGCACCAAACAAAGGAGCACCCAATTATATAAAGCAAATCTTAATGGGCATAAAAAACTTAATATCTAATACCACAATCTTAACTGGAGACTTTAACACCCCCTTATCCCCAAAAGATAGATCAACCAGACAAAAACTTAGCAAAGAAATAACAGAACTGAACCAGAGCTTGAAACAAATGGACTTGGTGGACATATACAGAATGTTCCACCCAAACACAACTGAATACACATTTTTTTCATCTGCACATGGGTCATTTTCTAAAATAGATCACATACGGGTCCATAGGTCATGCTTAAGTATATGCAAGAAAACTGAAATTATTTCATGCATATTATGTGACCACAGTGCAATGAAACTGGAAATAAATGACAAAAGAAACCAGAAAAAAACCTTAAATAAAATGACGCCCTACTCAGCAACCAATCGGTCACAGCTGAAGATAAACAAGGAATTCAACAATATCTACAATTCAATGAAAATTCAAGCACAACTTATCAGAATTTAGGAAATACAATGAAAGCAGTTCTCAGAAGGAAATTCATAGCTGTGAACTCACACATTAGGAAAAGAGAACAGAAAAAATAAATATCCTAATGCTGAACCTTCAACAACTAGAAAAGGAAGAGCAAACCAAACCCAGAGCCGAAAGATGGGAGGAAATCATAAATTTTTAGAGCAGAAATTAATTTGAGATGAAGAAAACAATTCAGTGAATTAACAAAGCAAAATCTGGTTCTTTGAAGGATTAAATAAAATCTATAAGCCCCTAGCCAACCTCATCAAAAAGAGGATAGAAAAAATTCAAATACAAGCAATAAGGAATAAAAAGTGTGTAATTACCACAGAACAGGTGGAAACTCAGAAGATTATCAATAAATACTTTGAGAATCTTTACTCTCACAGAATAAAAGACACAGAAGAAATGGACAGATTCCTAGAAAGGTACAAATTACCAAAACTGAATCAACAAGATATAACCGCTCTCAAAAGCCCAATAACAGCCAATGAAATATGAGATATAATTAAAAACCTACCAACAAAGAAAAGTCCAGGACCGGATGAATTCACACCTGAATTCTACAAGAAATTTACAAAAGATGTAGTCCCTATACTCCTCAAACACTTCAATGAAATTGAAAAAGAAGCAATCCTCCCAAAATCATTCTTAGAGGCAAGTATTATACTGATACCAAAAACAGGGAAAGACGCAACTAAGAAAGAGAACTACAGGCCGATCTCCCTCACGAACATAGATGCCAAAATCTTCAATAAAATACTAGCAAATAGAATAGAGCAAATCATCAAGAAGATCATACACCATGACAAGGTAGGATTCATCCTAATGATGCAAGGATGGTTCAATATTTGAAAATCTATAAATGTAATACACTATATCAATAGAACGAAAACTAAAAACCACATGATCATCTCCATTGATGCAGAAAAGGCTTTTCACAAAGTCCAACACTCATTCATGTTCAAAGTCCTACAGAAAATTGGAAAAGATGACTTCTACTTCAATCTGGTAAAAGCCATTTATGAAAACCCAATTGCAAACATAACCCTAAATGGGAAAAACTGAAATCTTTTACTCTCAGATCTGGTACAAGACAAGAATGTCTTCTATCACCACTCCTATTCAATATAGTTCTGGAATCATTAGCTACAGCCATTAGACAAGAGAAAGAAATAAAAGGAATTAGAATAGGTACAGAAGAATGTAAATTATCTTTATTTGCAGATGACATGATACTTTACTTGGAAGACCCAAAAAATTCCACCAACAAGCTTCCAGAATTAATACAGAAATTCAGTAGCATAGCAAGTTATAAAGTCAATGTCCAAAAGTCAAGAACATTCCTCTATACACACAAAAAGCACACTGAGAGGGAAATTATAGAAACAATAACTTTTACAATAGCACCACGGAAAATGCAATACCTTGGTATTAATCTAACTAAAGAAGTCAAAGTTCTTTTCAAGGAAAATTACAGTACTCTTAAAAAGAGATCATAGAAGATTTCAGAAAATGGAAAGATATTCCATACTCACGCATAAGAAGAATCAACATTGTGATGATGGCCATACTCCCAAAATTTCTGTACAGATTTAATGCAATCCCTAACAGACTACCACCAACATACCTCACAGCGCTAGAGAAATCATTCCTAAAATTTATTTGGAACCAGAAAAGACCTAGAATAGCAAAGGCCTTCCTGGGCAATAAAGAGAAGGCAGGAGGTATTACAATTCCTGACTTGAAATGATACTACAAGGTTACCGTGATAAAGTCAGCATGGTACTGGCCACAAAATAGACCTGAGGATCAATAGAATAGATTTGAAGATGCTGAAGTCCCTACAAACACGTACTCAGCCACCTTATCTTTGACAAAGGGGCCAAACATACTTAGTGGAAGAAAGATAGCCTCTTTAACAAATGTTGCTGGAAAAACTGGCTCTCTACATGCTGAAAATTCAAACTTGACCCAGGTCTATTGCCATGCACTAATCTAAAGTCAAAATGGATTAAAGATCTAAACATTAAAGCAGAGACACTAATCTCCTGGAAGAGAAAGGAGGAGGAACTCTTGAAGACATAGGGGTAGGCAACGACTTCATGAAGAGAAATCAAATCAGGAAACAGTTGAAAGAATTAACAACTGGCACCTGCTCTTACTGAGAAGTATTTTCAGGTCAAAAGAAATTACCAACAAAGTGAAAAGACAACCCACAAGCATGGAAAAATTCATGACAAATAAGTACTCAGACAAAGGTCTGCTCTGTAGAATTTATAAAGAATTAAAAAACATTAGTGCCCCCAAATTTAAAGACCTGACCAAATATGGACATTTGAGATGAACACATGCTTCTCAGAGGATGAAATTAAAGAAGGGAATAAGTATATGAAAAAATGCTCCACGTCACTAGCCATCCGTGAAGTGCAAATTAAAACAGCATTGAGACATCATCTCACCCCAGAAAGAATGGCTATCATAAAGAAATCAACCAACAGCAAATGTTGGAGAGGTTTTGGGGAAAAAGGAACTCTTCTCCACTCAAGTCTATTTTTTTTTTCTTTTTGCCAATACCACGCTGATTTTACCACAGTAGCTTGTAGTATAATTTCAAATCAGGAATTGGAATGCCTCCTGCCTTGTCTTTGTTGCCCAGGATTGACTTTGCTATTCTGGGTCTTTTCTAGTTTCAAATACATTTTAGGCATGATTTCTCTAGGTTTGTGAAGTATATTGGTGCAAGTTTGATAGGGATTACACTAGATCTGTACAGCAATTTTGGGTATATGGCCATCTTCACAATGTTTCATCTTCCTATCCAGGAGCATGGAATACCTTTAAATTTTCTGAAATCCTCTTATGATTTCTTTTTTCAGAGTACTGTGATTTTCATTGAATAGATCTTTGACCTCCTTAGTTAGGTTAATTCCTAAGTATTTCATGTTCCACAGTGCTATTGTGAAAGGTATTTTTTCTCCAATTTCCTTCTCAGTGTGTTTCTTATCTTTGTAGAGGCATGCTATTGACTTTTGGGTATTGACTTTGTATCCTGCTATGCTACTGAATTTGTGTATTAATTCTAGTAGTTTCTTGGTGGAGTTTTTTGTGTCTTCCAAGTACAGTGTCATGTCATCTGCAAATAATGATAGCTTCATTTCTTCTTTACATCTTCCTTTTAGTTCGCTATTGTCTAATGGGTCCAGGTAATTATTTCAGAACTATATTGACTAGGAGGGGTCATAGAGGACATGCTTGTCTTGTTCCAGATCTGAGAGTAAAAGATTTCAATTTTTTCCCGTTTAGAATTATCTTAAACATTTGGTTGTCATAGAGGCTTTTATCAGATTAAGGTAGAGGCCATTTATTCCAATTTTCTGTAGGACTTTTAGCATGAATGACAATTGAACTTTCTCAAAATCCTTTTCTGCATCAATTGAAATGATCATGTGGATTTTGGATTTCACTGTATGGATATAGTGTAGATTTTAATTATTTTTCAATTTTATGTTTATTTTTTGTTTTTATATGAAATAAAAATGTATTACATTCATAATTTTCATACAATTGATAACCTAGAATGCAGTAATGATTGTCATGCAGATCACATATACACATATATCAAAAAGTCTCATTGAATTACAAAATATGAAGGATCAAGAACTGTTGTCTGAAACCTACTCAGAGCAATTTAGGATTTAACAAATAAGAAGTCTTAAATTTCAGACCATAGGCAATGTTGACAATAAAATGAATGATAATTACAAGAGCACATGTTTTCACATTAAAAACAATAAAAGCTATGTAACCAAAATCCAAAACCAAACATTAACTCAAAAACAGAAAAAGAAATCAAAATATGAAGCAACAAAACTAAATTTAAAAAAGAGATACAAATGAAGGACAATTTTGTATCTGTATATTCAAAATATTTATGATACATATATACCTACCCTCTCTTAATTCAACAAACAGAAAGATTTCACCAATAGTATCTGTGCACAGGATGTTATATCTGCATCATGTACTATGAATAACCACTAAGAAGACAACAACATGCAATGTATTAACCCTTGAAACTGTCCCACCAATCAACTCTGAAACTGTCCCATTGCTATTTGCTTCTGGTGCTGTTTGTGGACAGGATATCATGTCTGCATCTTGTACAGTGAATAGCCACTAAGAGAACAATATACAACGTATTGATCATTGAAACTGTCCTACTAATTAGTTTTGAAACTGTCTCATTGCTATTTGTTTCTCAATAAAATTATTTAAATAATAAAAGAAATTAGCATGTAATTTCAGCGATGCATCAATAAAAATAAAGAAAAAATAAAATAAAATAGGTATTTAATTGATAGATATTCATTTGGCTTCTGATCTGCTTCATGTTTTTTTGTGATATAGTGTATTACATTTATAAAATTGCATATATTGTACCATCTTAGCATCACTGGGATGAATCCAACCTGGTCATGGTATATAATCTTCTTGATGATTTATTGTATTCTATTTGCTAGGATTTTATTGAGGATTTTTGCAGCAATGTTCATGAGGGAGATTGGCCTGTAGTTCTCTTTTTTTAGTTGTATCTTTCCCTGGTTTTAGTATCAGTATAATACTTGCCTCCAGGAATGATTTTGGGAGGATTGCTTCCTTTTCAATTTCACTGAAGAGTTTGAGGAGTATAGTGATTACATCTTCCATAAATTTATTGTAGAATTCAGCTGTGAATCTATGAGGACTTGGGCTTTTATTTGTCGGTAGGTTTTTTATTACATTTTGTATTTCATTGCATGTTATTCAGTTATTGAGGGTTCTTATATCTTCTTGATTCAGTTTTGGTAATATGTACCTTTCTAGGAATCTCAACATTTCTTCTGTGTCTTCCATTCTGTGAGAGTAAAGATTCTCAAGGAAGTTATTGATGATCTTCTGAATTTAAAGATTCTAATTTCTTATTTCAGAGGTTATTTTTGATCTATTTCCTCTATACTTTTCTGCAGTTGTTTCTTTATTTCACAGTCTATTAATTCAGACATTTCACCTGTGTGATTCCCAATTTCTTCTGTGCTAGTGTGTCCTGCATTTGTTCTGGGTGGACTTGGGGCCTGAGATTGCATTTTGCTCCTTCTCTTTGTCATTTTGTACAGCACTTTCCTCAGGCATTTGATGCAGTTAGAACCTTAGCACCTACTGAAATTCTTATCAAAGAGATTATATGCTTAAGCCAATTTTAGTTTTGTATTACAAAACTACAATTAGGATCACTAATAATGGGTAGAGATATTTAGCAGTTGATAAACTTTTGTAACTAATGGGTTTGTATTTTACTTTTTTTACCATAATTTTATTGAGAAATAAATAGCAATGAGACAGGTTCAAATCAAATTGGTAGGACAGTTCCAATAATTAACACATTGCATACTGCCTTCCTAGTGGTTATTTGTTGTACAAAATGCAGACATGATATCAATTTACAAACACTATTAGAACAAATCCCTCTATTCCTTGAATTAAGTGAATGTAGCTATATATCTATCCTAACCATTTTGAATACACAGACAAAAAATGGTCATTCATCCATAGCCCCTTTTTTTGTTTAGTTCCATCATTTCAATATTATAGCTGTGTGAATTCAGCATAATATTCCAAAATTGTCTAGTAGTCCATAATAGTACTGGGTCTTCCACTTGACTGGCAATATCAGAAGTTGTTGACCTGAGTCCCCTGCAGCTCAACATAGCACCATGGCTTTATTTTTTATACTTAATTTTTATAATTTTCTGGTGCATGGTTAAGAACAAGATAAAGCAAGACCTATGTAACAAGAATTGTAGCTCTCTGTGAAAGCCTCAGAGAATGTCTTCTCTCCATGTGACTCTCCTTAGGCACACTCTACATCATTGATCACCTTCCTCTTTGGCCCCATAATCTCCTTGATCAAAAAATTTGGGATACAACTGAGCTACACGTTGAAGTACAAGTTTTCATATGTCCTGAGTCTTAATTGACCTTGGAAGGCTTGGGCCAAAATGTTGGCTTTCCTTGTAGTCTTCTTTTTCTATAATTTTTGGTCTGCAAACTTACATTTTTAACCCTCCAGAGGAGAAGCTTATTGCTATTGCCATATAAACTAGACTGTTGAGCTTAACCTCACTATCTGTCTGAATATCAAACATCTTAGGCATAAAATAGAACAGGTATTTTTCATCAAGTATTGATATGTTAAACATTATGTCCCTAAAGAATATGACAAAAAAATAAAAATTAAAATATATTTTAAAAATACAAATAAAGAATTATATATGTTTGCAGATAAGTCCAGAATTCTAACTATATACAACATTGTTGCAGGACAGTCCTACAATACTCCTTTTCCTCTCTCCTGCCTTCCCTCACCACCTCCTTCCTTTTTAAAGAATCTGAGAGACAGCACTGCAGCAACTGGTGTGTCTTAACAAACAGCACATATTCAGAAGACCAGAATGACAGGCACTCCAAGCATGAAACTATTATTACAAATAGCCATCTTCAGTGCAGTTGCTTAGCTCTCTGATGACAGTATAAATAGATAGTCAGGGTGAGAATCCTTCCAATTAACTGCTAGATTCAAATATCTTCTAAAAATTCTCAGAATCATTGCCTTACTCATCTTGTACATATAACTGTATGGGTTGCTTCTGTCATGTTTACCAGCTCTTCTTGCTCTCCATTGTCTTGTCCTCAAGTTCTTCCTTTCCTTTTGATTGTATTATACCTTTCAATTTGTATTTCTCCTTTTGAGTTATTATACTAGGGAATCTATACGATATTTACACATGTGTATGTTTTATTTCACTTATGAGTATATCTTCAAGTGGCATCCACTTAAATGCAAATGCATTGAGTTTATCATTCTTTATAGCTGAGTAGTACTCCATTGTATAAAAATACCAAATCTTTTTCATCCATTCCTTAGGTGATGGGCATCTTGGTTGTTTCCAAGATTTGGCTATCAAAAATTGTGCTGCTATAAGCATAGGCACACATATATCACTACATGATGCTTTCAGATCCTCCAGGAAAATTCCCAGTAGAGGAATAGCTGATTTAAATGGGATTTCCAGTCCTAGTTTTCTAAGGAGTCTCCACACTGATTTCCATAATGGTTGCACCAGTCTGCATTCCCACCAGCAGTGGAGAAGTGTTCCTTTTCCCCACAGCCTCTCCAACATTTGTTGTTGGTTGATTTCTTTATGATAGCCATTCTTTCTGGTGTGAGATGTTATCCCAGTGTTGTTTTAATTTGCATTTCATGGATGGCTAGTAATGTGGAGCATTTTTTCATGTATTTATTCACTTCTTTAATTTCATCTTCTGGGAAGCATGAGTTTATCTTGGATGCCCATTTCTGGACTTGTTCTTTAAATTTTGGGGCCCTAGTGATTTTTAGTTCTTTATAAATTCTAGAGAGCAGACCTTTGTCTGAGTACATTATTTGTCATGACTTTTTCCAAATTTATGGATTGTCTTTTCACTTTGTTGGTAATTTCTTTTGACATGCAAAAACATCTCAATAAGAGGATATCCCAATTGTTAATTCTTTTAAGTGTTACCCGTGCAATTTGATTTTCAATCATGAACTTTTTGCCCACCCCTATGTCTTCAAGAGTTCCTACTACTTTCTCTTCCAGGAGATTTTGTCTTTCAGTTTTCATGTTTAGATCTTTTGTTCATTTTGACTTTAGCTTAGTGCATGGTGATAGACCTGGTTCAATTTTGAGATTTCCGCATGTAGAGAGCCAGTTTTTCCGGCACCATTTGTTAAAGAGGCGATCTTTCTTCCACTGAGTATATTTGGCCCATTTGTCAAAGATAAGGTGGCTGAGTGTGTCTGTAGAGGCTTCAACATCTTCTAATCTATTCCATTGATTCTCAGGTCTATTTTGTTGCCAGTACCATGCTGATTTTATCACAGTAGCCTTGTAGTATAATTTCAAGTCAGGAACTGTAAGGCCTCCTGCCTTGTCTTTGTTGCCCAGGATTGCCTTTGCTATTCTAGGTCTTTTCTGGTTCCAGATAAATTTTAGGAAAAAATTTCTCTATGTCTGTGAGATATGTTGGTGGTAGTTTGATAGAGATTGCATGAAATCTATATAGCAATTTTGAGAGTATGGCCATCTTCACCATGTTGGGCCTTCCTATCCAGGAGCATGGAATATCTTTCCATTTTCTGAAATCCTCTAAAATGTCTTTTTTAAGAATACTGTAATTTTCCTTGAAAAGAACTTTGACTTCTTTAGTTAGATTTATTCTAATGTATTTCATGTTCTGCGGTGCCATTGTAAAAGGAATTATTTCTGTAATTTCTATCGCAGTGTGTTTGTTATCTCTGTAGAGGAATGCTATTGACTTTTGGGTATTGACTTTATATCCTGCTATGCTACTGAATTTCTGTATTAATTCTAGTAGCTTCTTGGTGGAGTTTTTTGGGTCTTCCAAGTAAAATATCATGTCATCTGCAAATAATGATAATTTAACTCCTTCTTTACCTATTCTTATTCCTTTTATTTCTTTCTATTTTCTAATGGCTGTAGCCAATGATTCCAGAACTATATTGAATAGGAGTGGTGATAGAGGACTTCCTTGTCTTGTACCAGATCTGAGAGTAAAAGATTTCAGTTTATCCTCATTTCAAAATCTGTTAGCTGTTGGGTTTTCATAAATGGCTTTTACCAGATTGAAGTAGAGGCCATCTTTTCCAATTTTCTGTAGGACTTTGAACATGAATTAGTGTTGGACTTTGTCAAAAGCCTTTTCTGCATCAATTGAGATGATCATGTGGTTTTTTATTTTCACTCTATTGATATAGTGTATTACATTTATAGATTTTCAAATATTGAACCATCCTTTCATCCCTGGGATGAATCATTCTTGGTCCTGGTGTATAATCTTCTTGATGATTTGCTCTATTTTGTTTGCTGGGGTTTTATTGAGGATTTTTGCATCAATATTCATGAGGAAGATTAGCCTGTAGTTTTCTTTCTTAGTTGCGTCTTTCCCTGGTTTTGGTATCAGTATAATACTTGCCTCTTGGAATGATTTTGGGAGGATTGCTTCCTTTTCAATTTCATGGAAGAGTTTGATGAGTATAGGGACTACGTCTTCTGTATATATCTTGTAGATTTCAGCTGTGAATCCATTTGGACCTGGACTTTTTCTTTGTCAGTAGGTTTTTTATTATGTCTCTTATTTCCTTGGTTGTTATTGGGTTATTGAGAGTGGTTATATCTTCTGGATTCAGTTTTGGTAATTTGTACTTTTCCAGGAATCTGTCCATTTCTTCTGTTTCTTCTATTCTGTGAGAGTAAAACTTATCAAAGTAGTTATTAATAATCTTCTGAGTCTCCACTGGGTCTGTGGCAATTACACCCTTTTTGTTCTTTATTGCTTGTATTTGAATTTTTTCTTTCCTCTTTTTGATGAGGTTAGCTAGTGGCTTATTGATTGTATTTAATCTTTCAAAGAACCAGCCTTTTTTTCATTAATTCTTTGAACTGTTTTCTTTGTCTCAGTTGAATTAATTTCTGCTGTAATATGTATAATGTCTTCCCATCTTTGGACTCTGGGTTTGGTTTGCTCTTCCTTTTCTAGTTGTTGGAGTTGCAGCAATAGGGTGTTTATTTTTACCCCTTCTGTTTTCCTAATGTGTGAGTTCACAAGTATAAATTTCTTTCTAAGAACTGCTTTCATTGCATCCCATAAATTCCAATAAGTTGTGTTTGAATTTTTGTTAAATTGTAGATATTGTTGAATTTCTTGTTTAATATAATCTGTGACACATTTGTTTCTGAGTTCAGTGTTCTTTAATTTCCATGTATTTAGGCTTGTTATTTGGGTTCTTTTGTCCTTTATTTCCAATTTCATTGCACTGTAGTCAGATAATGTGCATGGGATAATTTCAGTTTTCTTGCATATACTTAAGCATGACCTATGGACCAGTATGTGGTCTATTTTAGAAAATGACCCATGTGCAGCTGAGAAAAATGTGTATTCAG
>NW_004525007.1:391883-394549 GCF_000260255.1 Octodon degus
ATAAATACATAAATAAATAAATGTTTAAAAAAGTTTTAGTTTTGAGCATTTAGAGAGCCAATTTCTTCAACACCATTTGTTAAAGAGGCTATTTTTCTTCTAGTAAGCATATTAGGCCCCTTTGTTGAAGGTAAGGTGGCTGAGTGTGTTTGTAGTGGCTTCTGCATCTTTTAATCTATTCCACTGATCCTCAAGTCTTTTTTTTTTTTGCCAATACTATGCTTATTTTATCACAGTAACCTTGTAGCATAATTTCACGTCAACCCTAATGCCTCCTCCCTTGTCTTTGTTGCCCAGGATTGACTTTGCTGTTCTAGGTCTTTTCTGATTCCAAATAAATTTTAGGAATGACATCTCTATATCTCTGATTTATGTTTGTGGTATTTTAATAGGGATTGCATTAAATCTGTACAGCAGTTTCGGGAGTATGGCCATCTTCACAATATTGCTTCTTCCTATACAGGAGCAGAGAATATCTTTCCATTTTCTGAAATCCTCTACAATCTCTTTTTTCAGAGTACTGTAATTTTCCTTGAAAGATCTTTGACTTCTTCAGTTAGATTAATTTCAAGGTGTTTCATGTTCTGCGGTGCTATTGTAAAAGATGTTCCTCTAATTTCCCTCTCAACGTTTTTGTTTTCTGTGTAGAGGCATGTTATTGACTTTTGTGTATTAACTTTGTATCCTGCTATGCTACTGAGTTGGTGTATCAATTCTAGTAGCTTCTTGGTGTGGTTTTTTGGGTCTTCCAAGTACAGTATCATGTCATTTGCAAATAATGATTATTTAACTTCTTCTTTACTTATTCTCATTTCTTTTATTTGTCTCTCTTATCTAATGGATCTAGCTAATGATTCCAGAACTATATTGAATAGGAGTGGTAATAGCAGGCATCTTTGTCTTGTACAAGATCTGAGAGTAAAAGATTTCAGTTTTTCTTCCTTTAGTATTATGTTAGCCAGTGGGTTGTCATAAATAATTTGATCTGATTGAAGTAGAGGCTTTATGTTCCATCTTCCTTTAGGAGTTTGAACATAAATGAGTGTTGGACTTTGTCAAAAGTCTTTTCTGCATCAATTGAGATGCTTGTGTGGTTTTTAGATTTGGCTCTATTGATAAAGTGTATTACATTTATAGATTTGCTTATATTAACCTTCCTTGCATCCCTGGGATTTTTTAAATTGTACCTGGTCATGGTGTATGATCTTTTTGATGATTTGCTTTATTCTGTTTGCTAGGATTTTATTGAGGATTTTTGCATCTATGTTCATGAGGGAGATTGGCATGTAGTTCTTTTTTAGTTGTGTCTGTCACTGGTTTGGTATCAATGTAATACTTGCCTACAGGAATGATTTTGGAAGGATTGTTTCCTTTTCCATTTCATTGAAGAGTTTGAGACGTATAGGGATTATATTTTCTGTAAATTTCTTGCAGAATTCAGCTTTGAATCCATCAGTACATGATTTTTTAAAAAATTACATTTTGTATTTCATTGACTGTTCTCGTGTTATTGAAGGTTCTTATATACTCTTGATTCAGTTTTGGTAATTTGTACCTTTGTAGGAATCTGTCCATTTCTTGTGTGTCTTCTATTCTCTCAGAATAAAGATTCTCAAAGTAGCTATTGATAATCTTCTGAATTTCCACTAGGCCTGTGGTAATTACACCCTTATAATTCCTTATTGCTTGTTTTCTTTCATCTTTTTGATGAGGTTAGCTAGGGGCTTATTGATTTTACTTAATCTTTCAAAGAACCACCTTTTTGAATTGCGAATTTTTTGAACTGTTTTCTTCATCTGAATTGAATTATTTTCTGCTGTTATCTTTATGATCTCTTTCCATCTTTGGGTTTTGGCTTTGGTTTTCTCTTCCTTTTCTGGATTAACTAGAAATGACCCGTGTGCAGCTGAAAAAAAATGTGTGTTCAGCTGTAGTGGGTGGAACACTCTGTAAATGTCCACTATGTCCATTTGTTCCAATCTCTGGTTCAGTTGTACTCCTTCTTTGCTAATGTTTTTTCTACTGATCCTATCTTTTTGGGATTAGGGTGGTGCAACATTAGGATATTTATTTGTTCCCCCTCTGTTTTGCTAATGTGTGAGTTCACAGCTATAAATTTCCTTCTGAAAACTACTTTCATCGCATCCCATGAATTCCGATAAGTTGTGCTTGAATTTTCACTGAATTGTAGACATTGTTCAATTTCTTTTTTAATTTCTTCTGTGACCTATTGGTAACTGAGTAGAGTGTTGTTTAATCTCCATGTATTAATGTTTTTCTGCTTTCTTTTGTTGTTTATTTCCAGCCCATGCACTGTGGTCAGATAATATGCATGGGATAATTTCTGGTTTTTTGCATATACTTAAGCATGACCTATGGACCAGTATGTGGTCTATTTTATAAAATGACACATGTGCAGCTGAAAAAAGTGTGTATTCAGCTGTGGTTGGGTAGAACACCCTGTAAATGTAAAGTATGTCCATTTGTTTCAAGCTCTGCTTCAGTGCTGCTACTTCTTTGCTAATGTTTTTTCTACTTGACCTACATTTTTGGGATAAGGGAGTGTTAAGTCTCATGTTAAGATTGTGCTATTGGCTCGCACTCCGGCTCGGCCGCCCCTGCGCTCGCTCGCCTGCTCCCGCCGCCCGCGCCGCCGCCTCCGGGCC
>NW_004525007.1:394649-399838 GCF_000260255.1 Octodon degus
CATATACTTAAGCATGACCTATGGACCAGTATGTGGTCTATTTTAGAAAATGACCCATGTGCAGCTGAGAAAAATGTGTATTCAGCTCTGTTTGGGTGGTACACTCTGTGTATGTCCTCCATGTCCATTTGTTTCAAGCTCTGGTTCAGTTCTGTTATTTCTTTGCTAATTTTTTCTGGTTGACCTATCTTTTTGCGATAAGTGGGTTTTAAGGTCTCCTGTTAAGATTGTAATATTAGATATTAAGTTTTTCAAGTCCATTAAGGTTTGTTTTATATAGTTTGGTGCTCCCATGTTTGGTGCATACATATTTATGAGTGTTATCTCTTCCTCTTGCATTTTCCCCTAACCAGAATATAGTGGCCTTCTTTATTTCACTTGATCATTGTTGGTTTGAAGTTGAGACTGTCTGAGAATAGGATTGCTATCCCTGCTTTTTTCTGAAGTGCTGTGGCACATAGTACTGTGTTCCATCCTTTGACTTTCAGCCTATGAATTTCTTTATGAATTAAATATTTTTCTTTTATAGCAGCATATTTTTGGATTTTATTTCCTAATCCACTCTGCCAGTCTAATTCTCTTAATTGGTGAATTGAATCTATTTAGATTGATGGATATAATTGAGATGTATTGACTTACAGCTGACCTGTTATTTACCTGTTGTTGTTTAGTCTTTTTTCTCCTGTGCTTAATTGTTTGCCCTATTTAGTTGGTTACTTCTGATCTCATTTATGGAGTTCTGATCATTTTGGTTCCTCCCAAGAACATCTTTAAGTAGCCTGTGTAGTGTTGGCTTTGTAATCATGAAATTCTTAATTGTTCTTTGTAATGGATGTATTTCACTTCTCCATCAAACTTAAGAGAGAGTTTTGCAAGTTATAGTTGGGCTGGAATTTGTTTTCATAGAGTACTTGTACTCTGATCCTTGCTCTTCTTGTCTTCATGGTTTGTGAAGAATAGTCAGCCATCATTCTGATGGGTTTTCCTTTGATTGTGATCTGCTTCTTTTCTCTAGTGGCTTTCAGTATATTATTCTTGTGTTGGATTTCTGGGTTCTTGACTATTATATGTCTCAGTGTGTTTTTAATTGGGTTTGAGTTACCTGAATATCAGCTTGTTTCCTCATATTTAGGAAGTTTTCTGCTATTACTTCTGCCCATATTTTTTAGTGTCATTTGTATTGACTCATTCTTTCTCATTGATGCCTATTAATCTCACATTGTTCATTTTTGCATCGTCTTGAAAGTGATGAATTATTTTGTCCTGCATCCTAGTTTGTGTTAAGAGATCTTTTCTTTCCTTTTCACTATCTGCACTAGCATCTTCAAAATCTGAAACTCTGTCTTCACTTTCACTCAAATAGTTTTGCAAGCTTGTGATTGAGATTTTAAGTTCTTCTGTATCTCTTTGACGCTGCTCCATGAGATCCATTTCTTCCTGTATTGTTCATTCAAGGAATCTATCATTTTTCTAATCTCATCTATTTTTTTATCGATGTCATCTTTAGAAGGAATTATTTATTGTTTTACTGCAGAATTTTTTTCAGATTATGTTTCCGCCCTATGTTTCTGTAGCTGATTCTTTACCTCAGATGCTATGAGTTTAGAGAATTCTTTTTTTTTTCTTCAGAAAATAATTCTGTTCTGAGGTCCTTTGTAACTTTCTGCTGTTACTTATTTACTTTCGACTCCATTAATTCATACATTTCAGCGGAGCTAGTGTTCTCTGCATTTGTTCTTGTTGGGCACTGGGTTTCCTCCATTTGTTTCTCATTTGGTTCTTTACTGCAGATGCTATTAATTCAGGGATTTCTTTTTTCATTTCCAATCTGAGTTCCTCTATACTTTCTACAGTTGTTTTGTTTATTTCAAAAGCTGTTGATTCATTGATATCAGCTGTGTGATTCCCAATTTGTTCTGTTAGTGTCCTCTGCACTAGTTATCTGTGGGCCTGGGGCCTGACCTGATACTGCATTTTGCTCCTTCTCATTTTGTATAGCACTGTCTTCTGACCTTTATTGTAGTGCTTTGGTGCAGGTTTTAACCTTAGCACCTACTGAAATTCAGTTTCAGATCTACAAAGTTTGAATTTATCCAGCTATGCGTGGTTTGGGTCTGGCTGCTTTGCTCAGCTCCTTCCTGCTGCTGCCCTTGGAAGTGATCCTATTGTGCCCCTCTGGCAAGTTGTTCTGCTCCTGTACTACCTGGGTGGTTCTGCCCCCTACTCCCTCTGCAGGGACTGCAGCTTCAGAGTTTTACCCTAGGCCTGTATGCCTGGACTGAGCTGAGCCTGAAGGGGACAAGGTGGAGTAGGGGAGAGAGGAAGTTCTCCCACATACTCACTGGGCCTGCGCTAGGGCTGGATCTGGGCATCCCAAGAATATGGCATAAATTCTCACTCACTGGGTGGCAGTGGGGGCGACTGAGTGGTGTGGGATCCCAAGGGGATGGAAGAGGGTCTTACCCATGCTGCACCTGGGCATGGACTGGAGAGTCCCCCTGGTACAGGGTAGCTGGAAATGTCCCATATACTCACTAGGCCTGGGCTAGGGCTGGATCTGGGGGTCCCGAGAACATGGCAGATGTTCTCACTTGACAGGTGTGGGGGGTGACTGGGGAGTGGGGGGGAATTCCAAGGGGGTGGAAGAGGTTCTCACCCATGATGCCCCTGGGCTTGGACTGGACTGGTCTCCTGGGTTTTTATTTTAGACAATAACAGCAAACATGTCTGTGCAGCTAAGCAGATATTAAATTGGGAATTTATATTAATTTAGCTCCCCTAAATTCTGTCTCATTTCCTCCTCTTGATATACCTGGGGTCTTCCAGGCAGACTCATTTACCCAGTTACCTGTTGTCCCTTTTGTAGATCAAGAGTAAAAAAGCAAGGACACTCCCATGGATCTGGATCCAGTAAAGTGTCTCAGGTTACTGGGTCTGGATCTACCAACTGTGAACTTGTCCAGATGTGCCTGGCTTTGGTTCACTTCTGTGATCAGCTTCTTCCTGATGCAACTTATAGAGGTGCACCTGCTGTGCAAGTCTAGCAAGATGTTCAGCTCCTGGATTAGCTGGGTGGGTCTTGCTCCTAGCCTCTCTGCAGGGAGTTCTGCTGCAAGATTCCACAGGAGGCTTGGTGCAGGGTCTGGGGTCTGGCTGGAGAGGGGTCTTGGGCACAGCAAGCAGGCAGATGGTCACACACACACACACACACACACAAGTCCTGGGGTCTGGCTGGGGAGAGGTCTTGGGCATGGAGAGCAGGCAGATGGACCCACACACATTACAGGTCTGGGGTCTATCTGGGGAAGGTTCTTGGGCATGGCGAGCAGCCTATTAATTTTAAAACATAGAATTTTATTGCTTTAAATTCATTTCTTTTTAAAAATATGCTTTTTTAAAAGAATTTCCAAGATCCAAACTCAAAAGATATTTGAGATCTGCAAAAATGACATATTTAGGTAAAATGTATAGCTTGTCAGGCTATGATGGCAATATCATGGTGTAATTTTTTCACAGGTAGTAGAAGAAAAGAAGAATAGGTTTCCTGATGCTACAAAATTTGGAGGATGGATTGTGGACAACTGTCCTCTTATAAAGGAACTATGGATGGTCTTAATTGAGAAAGGAATTGTACCAGATTTGGCAATCTATTTATCAGACACAGAAAACAATGGTTGGTAAATATTTATCAAGTAAATTTGAAACTGGAAATTTTATTATTGATAATATTTTTGGTAAAATATAGAATGGAAAACTCTATGCTGTCCTAAGGTATAAATACTTCTCCAGTAGCTCCTGTTGGACAGAAGAGGAAGGCCTGGTCCTGTGCTGTTTAGTTTAGCATTCTCTCAGGCTCAGGTATTGTTTTCTGGAACTGAGAGTGTATCTCCCCACCACAGTCAATTGTAGTAACTTCTTAATGAACAATGTGTAAAACTGAGGAAAATTAAGTTCCTTAAAGATATAAAATCCTAATTATTCTGTCACTTTGTCCCTTAAGGAAATTGATTTGAGATCAGAATTTCCTGGGGAAAAATACAATGTTCTGTCTCTTCATGTTATAATTATACCATATTAATATACTGTTTTGATAAAGATTAAGACAGTCTATTAAAATTTTAAGCAATTTAGATTCTTTTGATAAATATTTAATGGAAAATGTATTTAAAGATTGGCAGAATTAATTTTGTTCATAATTTCAAAAATATATTTCTAGATATAGCTGAAAAAATATTATTCTGTTTATATTTCAGGAAAATGCTTATTTAATAGAATATATTTACAAAATAAGTCTGAAATTGACTCTAAGATTTTAGAAAGACTCTTAAGTGAGCTACAAAATAAAAAGGAAGAAGCAGCAGCAAACTCAAGGTAAAATCTGCCTAGAATGGTAAAATAGATTAATGTATATTTTAGAATTGTTAAATATATAATTATTATACTTATGAAATACTTTTATTATCAAAAAGATAGTCTGTTTCTGAGGAGTGCATAGAGAAGTCCTGGTCTGTACTAGCAGAAGATGCACAGAGCAGAGGGTGACAGCACCTGGGAGTGGCACATTAGCCAGGGAGCTGACAGGAGTCTTCCAATACCCTTGTTGGTGAACATTATTTTAAAAATAATTTCATTGAAAAACAAATAGCAATGAGACAGTTTCAAATCCAATTACTAGCACAGTTTCAATAATTAATGCATTGCATATTGTTGTCTTAGTGGTTGTTCATTGTACAACATGCAGACATGATATACTGTTCATAGACACTATTAGAAAAAATCTCTATTTATTTATTGAATTAAGAGAATGCAGCTCTATATCTAGCCTATTTGAATATACAGATACCAAATGGTTGTTCATTTGTATCTCCCTTTTTTGTTTAGTTTTGTCAGAGAAGCTTATTTCATTGTCATTTAAATTTTTAAATATGTGAATTCAGCAAAATAATCCAATATAGTCCAGTAGTCCATAATAGTAGTGAGTTATCCATAGGACTGGCAATGGCAGAAGTTGTTAACTTGAGCCTTTTGCAGCTCAGCATATTACTATGGCTTTACTTTTTTTCCCCATAATTTTATTGAGAAACAAATAACAATGAGACAGTTTCAAACCAAATTGGTAGGACAGTTTCAATAATTAACACATTGCATACATTCTTCCTAGTGGTTAATTGCTGTACAAGATGAGGACA
>NW_004525007.1:399938-401021 GCF_000260255.1 Octodon degus
AGGATTTCCACTCTTTGCAAATCTCCACGTTCAAGTGAAAGATTGAGGCACTACATGACATTGGTGAAGAAAAAAGCATTTTCTTCATAATTATAACTATATGTAAACATTGTATAATGATATGGAATAAAATGCACATTTTAGGACATTTTCTAAAAAAAAAAAAAAAAGATTGTGCTATTGGATAATAGATTTTTTCATGTCCGTTAGGATTAGTCTTATATAGTTGGGTTCTCACATGTATGGTGAATACATATTTATGAGTGTTATCTGTTCCTCTTGAATTTTCCCCTTAACCAGTATATAGTGGCCTTCTTTATTTTGTTTACTCATTCTTAGTTTAAAGTTGAGACTGTCTGAGAACAGATTTGCTACCACTGCTTTTCTCTGAGGTGCTGGGGCATATAGTATTGTTTTCCTTTCTTTGACTTTCAGCCTATGAATTTCTTTATGAGTTAAGTGTGTTTCTTGTATGCAGAATATTGTTGGATTTTGTTTCTTATCCACTGTGCCAGTCTATTTTGTTAAATTGAAGAATTGAGTTCATTTACATTGATGGTTTCAATTGAGATGTGTGGACTTATAATCAACCTGTTACCTACCTGCTGCTGTTTACTCCTTTTTCTCCTGTGTTTAATTGTTTTCCATATTTAGTGGGTTCCTTCTATTCTTGTTCATGGAGTTCTGATCATTTTGGTCCTTCTCTAAAACATCTTTTAATAGGCTGTGTAGGCTTGGTTTTGTCATTATGAAATTCTTTAGTTGCTCTTTCTCGTGGAAGTATTTCACTTCTCCATCAAACTTAAAAGAGAGTTTTACAGGGTATAGTAATCTGGACTGAATTTTGTTTTCATAGAGGATGTGAAGTAGTCTGATCTATGCTCTTCTAGCCTTCATGGTTTTCGATGAGGAGTCTGCTGTAATTCTGATGGGTTTCCTTTAAATGTGATGTTTCTTTTCTCTAGCAGCTTTCAGTATATTGTTCTTTTGCTGGATATCTGTGATCTTGAGTCTTATGTCTCAATGTGTTTTTAATTGAGGTGAAGTTATTTGGAGTTCTGTATGCTTCAGTTACCTGAATTT
>NW_004525007.1:401229-401775 GCF_000260255.1 Octodon degus
GGGACACAACTGAGTTACATGATGTTACAGTACAGGGTCTCCTATATCCTGAGTCTTCACTGACACTGAAGGCTAGAGACAAAGTGTTGGCTGTCCTTGCAGTTGCTCTTTTTCTCTAACTTTTGGCCTGCAAACTTAGGTTGTTAACCCTCCAGAAGAGAAGCTTATTATTATTATCCTACAACATAGGCAGTTGAGCTTAACCTCACTATTTGCCTGAATATCAAATGTCTTAAACATCACTTGGAACAGGTATTTTTTATCAAGTATTGATATGTTAAACTTTCAGTCACTACAGAATATGAAGAAAAAATAAAAATAAATTTAAAAATATTTTTAAATAGGCATAAATTTACATATTTTACATAGAAATTTAGAAATCTAACCATATACAGCATTATAGCAGGACAGTCATGTGACTTTTTTCTTCTGTATTGTTTCATTTATTATCCCGTTTTTTTAAAACAAACATTCAGGGGGCTGGAGAGATGGCTCAGTGGTCTAAAGCACCTACTTAGAACAAGCTTGGCAAGGCATCAGGGACCA
>NW_004525007.1:402080-403340 GCF_000260255.1 Octodon degus
TATTTATTTATTTATTTTTATTTTTATTTTTAGTGGAACCGTGGATTAGACTCATGCCCTTGCGCTTGTCAGGGAAGCGCTTATTCCATTGAGCCATCTCCTCAGCTCCAAGGAGTATGTATTTAGAAGAACAGAATGACAGGCATTCCAAGCATGACCCTACCATTGCACATTGCTAACTTCAGTGCCGTTGCTTAGTTCCCAGGTGTCAGCATATATAGTTAGTCAGGGTGAGAATCCTACCAATTAACTGCTAGTTTCAAAAACATGCTAGGATCCTCAGGATCATTTCCTTACCTATCTTGTGCATATAAATATATGGCTTTGCCCCTGTCATGTTTCCTACCTTTTCTCCTTTCCCTCTCTTTATTCAGTAATCCTCAATGTCTACTTTCCTTTTATTTGTGTTATACCATTCTATTTTTATTTTTTCTTTTGAGTTCTTATACGAGGAAAACTAAATGATATTTATACATGTGAGTCTGGTTTATGTGACTTAAGAGTATATCTTCAAGTGGCATGCACTTAAATATAAAAGCTTCGAGTTTATCATTCTTTATTGCTGAGTAATACTCCATTGTATAAAAATACCACATCTTTTTCATCCATTCCTCAGGTGATGGGCATCTTGGTTGTTTCCAAGATGTAGCTATCACAAATTGTGCTTCTATAAACTTAGGTACACATATATCACTATAATATGACATTTTCAGTTCCTCTGGAGAAATTCCTAGTAGGGAGGTAGGTGGTTTGAATGGGATTTCCAGTCCTAGTTTTCTAAGGAGTCTCCACACTGATATCCATAACAGTTGCACCAGTCTACATTCCCACCAACAGTGGAGAAGGGTTCCTTTTTCCCCACAGCATCCCCAACATTTGTTGTTGGTTGATTTCTTTATGATAGGCATTCTTTCTGGGGTGAGATGGTGTCTCAGTGTTGTTTTCATTTGCATTTCATGGATGGCTAGTGATGTGGAACTCTTTTTCACTTATTTATTTGCTCCTTCAATTTCATCCTCTGAGGCATGTGTGTTCATCTCGGATGACCATTTCTGATTCAGTCTTTAAATTTTGGGGCCCTAATTTTTTTTAGTTCTTTATAAATTCTACAGAGCAGACATTTGTCTGAGTGCTTATTGGTGAAGATTTTTTCCAAATTTTGGGTTCTTTTCACTTCATTGGTAATTTCTTTTGATGTGCAAAAAGTCTCAAAAAGAGGAGGTCCCGAGACCCAGTCCTGGCCCAGGTCCGGTGAGTGTG
>NW_004525007.1:416037-456313 GCF_000260255.1 Octodon degus
TTACTGCTAAGATGTCTCTCGGGTAGATGGATGTTCAAGAAGAAGGGGATGGTGAATGAAAGCAAGAGACAGGAAAAGGAATATTGTGCGAGGGTCCTGCTTCAAGGTTGTATATGATGAAATTTTTGGACTTATGTGCAAACATGAGAAGTATAGAATTCTTTATACTATTTTTAAAATATAATCTAATTTTTAAGTGTTTTTATCATATTATGCAGGGACTTAAAGTTCAACATATCAATACTTGATGAAAAATACCTGTTCCTTATTATGCCTAAGATGTTTGAAATGCAGTTAGATAGTGAGGTTAAGCTTAATAGACTAAATCGTTTGATAATAACAATAAGCTTGTCTTCTGGATGGTTAAAAACCTAAGTTTGCATTACAAAATTAGAGAAAAAGGAGGGCTACAAGGAAAGCCAACATTTTGGCCCTAACCCTCTAAGGTCAATTAAGACTCAGGATATATGAAAACTTGTACTGTAATGTCATGTACCTCAGTAGTGTCCCAAATTTTCTGATAAAGAAGATTATGGGGCCAAAGAGGAAAGTGATCGATGACGTAGAGTGTGCCTAAGGAGAGTCCCATGGGGAGAAGACACTCTCTCAGGCTTTCTCACAGAGCACATTGGCCAAGCAATGGCCGTGACTCATCCACATGGCTGCACTGACAAAGGTTCTACAATCTGAGGTACAGGATCTCAGGATAAATCCTGAGGGGTTTTCACTGGCCTTCTCAGACCAAAAAGCTACAACTCTTGTTGCATAGGTCCTGCTTACCTTGGTCTTAACCATCCAGCAGAAAAGTATAAAAATGAAATGTAAGAAGTAAAGCCATGCTGTTACATTGAGCTGTAGGGGACTCAGGTCAACAATTTCTGAAATTTCCAGTGAAGCGGAAGCCCCAATAGTGTTATGGGGTACTGGACTCTTTTAGACTATTTTGCTGAGTTTACACACCTATAATATTCAAATATTGGAACTTAACCAAAAAAGGGGATACAGATGAATGTCCATTTTGTATCTTTGTATTCAAAGTGGTTAGGATAGATATATAGTTACATTCTCTTAATGAATAAAATGATTTGTTCAAATGGTGTTTTTAAATAGGATCTCAAGTCCGCATTTTGTACAGTAATTAACCACTAAGAAGAATATATGCAGTGTTTTATTTGTTGAAACTGTACTTCTGATTTGATTTGAAACACTCTCATTGCTGTTTATCAATAAAATTTTGAAAAAAAGAAGAAAAATATAGCTATTAAAAAAATAAATAAAGAGATCTTATCTTTTCCCTAGCTGTGACGGCATCTTCAAGATCTGAAACTCTTCACTGGTTTTGCCAGCTTTTGATAGAGATTTCAAATTCCTCTATATCTCTTTGACTCTGCTTCATGTGATGTATTTCTTTCCTGTATTGCTTATTCAGGGAATCTGTCATTTTTCTAATCTCCTGTACTTTTTTATCAGTGTCTTCTTGAGATGCAGTTATTGATTCTTTTACTACAGAAATCATTTCTTGTCTGATTTGCTTTACATGTTTTTGCATTTGATTCTTTACTCAGATGCTATTAATTCAGAGATTTCTTTTTTATTTCAGATTTTATTTCTGATCTGAGTTCCTCTATAACTTTCTGCAGTTGTTTCTTTCCTTTAGATCCTATTGATTCAGACATTTCAACTGTGTGATTCCCAATTTCTTCTGTGCTAGTATCTTCTGCACTTGTTCTGGGTGGGGTTGTAGCCTGAGATTGCATTTTACTCCTTCTCTTTCTCATTTTGTATAGCACTCTCCTCTGACCTTTAGTGTAGAGCTTTGGTGCAGTTATAACCTCAGCACCTACTGAAAATTTGGATGCATGTCTACTAAGTTTGCATCCATACAGTTGTGCCTGGCTTGGGTGTGGCTGCTGTTTTCAGCTCCTTCCTGCTGCAGCTCTTGGAAGTGAACCTGTTGTGCCCCTCTGGGAAGATGTTCTGCTTCTAGATTAGTTGGTTTGTTCTGGCACCTATTCTTTCTGCAGGTACTCAGCTGCAAAGATTCACCCCAGGCACGTATGTATGGTTTGGATTTGGAGGGGATCAGGGATTGCTGGGGAGCATGGAAACTCTCCTACACGCTCTCAGGGCCTGGGCTTGGGCTGGGCCTGGGGGATTCCTGATAGCATGGCAGAAGTTCTCCCTCATGCGCTGGGCCTCAGCTTAGTCTGGAGAGGTCCAGTGGGTGCATGAGAGTGGGGGAAGCTCTCCCACACACTCACAGGGTCTAGGCTTGGGTTGAGTCTGCAGGCATCCCAAGAGCGAGCGAGGTGGAAGTTCTTACACAGCAGGCTTGGGCTGGCTCCAAAGGTGTAGAGGGGTGCCAAGAGCGCTGCAGAAGGTCTCACTCATGCGGCTGGTCTGGACTTGGTGTGGAGAGTTCCAGTGGGCACAGGGGAGCATGGAAGCTCTCCCACACACTCACAAGGCCTGGGCTTGGGCTGGGTCTCAAGTGGTCCCCAGAGCATGGCCAGTGAACATTTGTTGTAGTTTATTTATTATTATTATTATTATAATTATTATTATTATTTGTCAAAAACAGGGATAGAAGATAGAACTCAGGCCCTTGCACTTGCCAGGGAAGTGCTTATTCCACTGAGCCATCTCTCTGGCCCCTTGAAGTAGTTTATTTTGATACTAATTTTAAAAGATGCAATTGTCATTCTTATATATGTTTCTTTGTGCAATAATATGCCTATTTCTGAGTTTCTACAGATGGAATTTCTAGGTGAAAGATACACATAACTTTACTTTTCATAGATACTTTCTCCATCATTTTGCTAACTTTCCTTGTACCTGCCTTCCCTGTCATTATTAAGGGAAAATGAGTCCTCCAGCCTTAATGAAATACATCAGATTCCTTACAGATATTTAAATTTTGGTATTCTAGCCATTTTAAAATTTTATCATAACTGTTAGAAGAAAATAATCCCATCAACTGAGGAATGGATAAAGATGTGGTATTTTTACACAATTGAGAATTACTCAGCTATAAAAAAGATGAACTTGAAGCTTTTATAGGTAAATGGCTGCAACTAGATACCATCCTCATAAGCAAAATAAAGCAGATCCACATTTGCAAACATTGTATTGTCTCCCTAGAGTAAGAACCTGAAAGAAAAAAAAAAAAAAAAGAACCTGAAAGAGTAAATAAAATCTTAAAATTACAGTAGATGCTGGGAAAGGGAAAGAATCTGTTCAAAGGGAAGAAAAAGCTTGGATTAGAGAAAGGATGAAAGAAAGACGGGAAAAAATGTATATTTATGTATATTTACAGGATAGCTTGGATAATTGTACTGCTGATTTCTGCTGCTTTATTGAAAAGAGCAGTTAATGTTTAAATTTTTTTCTTCTCCTTTTCAGTTTCTTATGTTTCTAAAATCAATTTTGTATGCTTATATCTGATAATCTAAACAACTAATTTGAAGAAAACATGCTGCAGTGTAACAGCCATTATTGAATTCTTATTATTTTGTTTAGTGAAATTCTGTATCAGTTCTAATGTGTTTTCTTTTTTCTTTTTCTCTCTCTCTCTCTCTTTTTTTCTGTTTTTAGTCTCTTTAATAAATACTCAAGAGCCAACCAGAAAGCTCAGCAGAGTAAAGTGTCTGCTTAGGCAGATGCAGGGACCAGGGTTTGATACTCCCCATCCAGGGCACACTGAGACAGCAACTGAGACTAAGTGTGGTAGCATGCACCTGTAATCCTAGTGCTTGGGAGGCTGAAAACAGGAAGTTCACTATGGGTCCGATCTGTGTAGTGAGATCCTGTAGACCCTGTACTAAATACATTTAAACAAAATCAAATTTTTCTAATTAGAAAAAATTTACAACTTTTATGTATTTAATGTAGAAAACTTAAAGATAAATATGTTAAAACATTCATAACACCATCTATAGGTAATTACCATGTGTTAATTGTTCAGTTTTCTTCCACTCTTTTATCTTATATACATTTTAAATATAAGCTAAAGTTGTATATACAGTTTTATATTCTGCTTTTTTTCACTTAACATTTGTGAATAATTTTCCATCTAATCAGAGGGAAAATGTTTCAAATCCTTTTGCCCTTCAACTTATGTTAGCTAATTTTTTATTACTTCTGACAGATTTTCTAGTTAATAATTAAACTTTTTTGAAGTGTAACATTCCAGTTTTTCATCTGCACTGCAGATGGTAATTTGTAATAGTGGTTTCATATTGGGAGTGCCTGTCATTGTGGTATTCTGAACACGGGCTGCTTGTCATGACATGCCAGTTACTGCTAAGATGTCTCTCAGGTAGGTGGATGTTCAAGAAGAAGGGGGTGGTGAATGAAAGCAAGAGACAGGAAAAGGAATACTGTGGGACAGTCCTGCTTCAAGGTTGTATATGGTGAGATTTTTGGACTTATGTGCAAACATGAGAAGCATAGAATTCTTTATCCTATATATAATCTAATATAATCTAAATATAATCTAATTTTTAAATGTTCTTTATCATATTATGTAGGGACTTAAGGTTCAACATATCAATACTTGATGAAAAATACCTGTTCCTTATTATGCCTAAGATGTTTGAAATGTAGTGAAATAGTGAGGTTAAGCTTGATAGCGTAAATCGTTTGATAATAACAATAAGCTTGTCTTCTGGATGGTTAACAACCTAAGTTTGCAGACCAAAATTAGAGAAAAAGGAGGGCTACAAGGAAAGCCAATATTTTGGCCCTACCCTTCTAAGGTCAATTAAGACTCAGGACATATGAGAACTTGTACTGTAACGTCATGTACCTCGGTAGTGTCGCAGATTTTCTGATCAAGAAGGTTATGGGGCCAAAGAGGAAATTGATCGATGACGTGGAGTGTGCCTAAGGAGAGTCAAACCAAAAAGCTACAACTCTTGTTGCATAGGTTCTGCTTTACCTTGGTCTTAACCATCCAGTAGAAAAGTATGAAGATGAAATATAGGAAGTAAAGCCATGTTGTTATGTTGAGCTGTGGGGGACTCACGTCAATAATTTCTGACATTGCCAATTAAACAGAAGACCCAATGCTATTATGGGCTTCTGTACTCTTTTAGAATATTTTGCTGAGGTTACACACCTATAATATTCAACAACGGAACTTTAAAAAAAATTGGGGTATAACTATGAATGTCCATTTTGTATCTGTGTATTCAAAGTGGTTGGGATAGATATATAGTTGCATTCTCTTATGAGTAGAATGATTTTTTCTAATGGTGTTTGTAAGTAGGATCACAAGTCTGCATCTTGTACAGCAATTAACCACTAAGAAGAATATATGCAGTGTATTATTTGTTGAAACTGTACTTTCGATTTGATTTGAAACTGTCTCATTGCTATATGTTTATCAATAAAACTTTGAAAAGAAAAAAAATAAAATAAATAAAATTGTACATTATAAAGTAAAAATATATTGAATATATAAATGATTTTCTCTTTTTATTGCCATAAGCAGTTAATAATGTAATAATGTGATATGTCTGATTCTGCAAACATAATTAAATTTTGAGCCATTTCATTTCAGAAAGGCTAAAGAAGAGGAATTGAGAATAGAAGAAGAAAAGCAAAGACTACTGGATGCTATGCATGAAAGAGCAAAAGGTCAACATAGATTGATAAGATGAATAATGTGTAATTTATTCTTGTATTGTTATTGCAAGCAAGTGCATTGTTTCAAGCAAAAAAGGGCCATAAGTTTTACCAGACTGCCAGAGGGACCCATGGCTGAAAAGTGAAGGGTATAGTTTTAGTTTTCCACTGCTTTGGACAGGCTACTCCTAAACTTAAGGAAACCTTCATTTTTATTACCCAACCCATTTTGTGGGTCAAGACTTGAGGAAGGTCCCATGGAAGCAGTTTTTGTTCCCTGAGCACAGGAATTCCGGTTTGAATCATCTACCTTGGAAGTGCATCTTCCAGTCCCAGTAACCCTTGAGAGCAACTTGGAACACTCTGAGCCAGAGCGCTGCAGCTAAGCCACTTCTCTGTACAGAAACTGTAAGGAATGGTGTGATATTGGGTTAACCACTAGTTTTTTTTGGTAATTTATTATGAGTCAATGGATAATTAATATAACACAGATAGCAGTCAAAACCACAAATAGTTGAAGGATCTTAGACCACCTACCTTTTGATTCATCCATTATTTATATGGTATGCAGATTAGTCATTGGGGTTTTTAAGAAAAGATTTGAACTTCTTTACATAAATTTTTAATAATTTATCCAATATAGATAGGAATAGAACCTAGAAGTAAATTTATCTACACACATTGGAGGTATATATATATATATATATATATATATATATATATATATATATTTTATTTTTTTTTACTCTAAGATATGTAGTTGAAAATTCTAGTTTCTTGTGTTGGCTATGCAGCTTTATCCCCAGCTGCAGTAGGATTCAGTAAGTACTGCTTCACACTTGAGGGTATTACCATAAAACTTTAAATTTACTACAAAAAGATTCACCACTTTTCAAGTTACATACTTGGAAGCTACACAGACTGCAGTCTTGTTTCAGACAGATAATAGGATTCTCTAGGATACTTTACTCTGGCATGTAATCCTCTAAAGATAAATAAGACTTGGATATCAGAGTTGTATCACACCATGAGAATGTGATATTTGTAGGAGCTCACTGGCAGAGTGAATTCTACAGGAGTATAAAAAGCAAGCTCGTTTACATTTTTCAAATCATCTTTGCATAGAAAATCCTCAAATTCCATTTCATGAATGTATGCCAGTTTCATAAGTATGTGAAAGGGAGATGAGTTTCCTGATACCACTGCCATCTTTTTCCTGAAAGATTTAATGCATATAATTTTTTGTGAGCAGCCGCCCCAAACTTATAATTGTTTTATAAATTAAAAATTAGCATATTAATATATTACTACTTACTGCTTTTACTTAACTGTTAGGGAAGCTATAATTGTGTATACAGTCTAACCTGGTGTTGCCCAGTGTAAGCCACATAAATAACTTACAATTTTGTAGTAGCCACACATTTTACATTCAGTGTTTTTATGCTAACCCTTTGATGTCCTTTTGTATGTTGAATACTTAACATATGTTTCAACTTGGACTGGCCTCATTTCAAGTGCTCAGTAGCCACACATGACTAGTGGCTAACATTTTGGACAATGCAGATCTAGGCAGTCTGTTACTGAATGAGCATTGGGCTGTCTCTAGTCTTTTATTGTTAGAATATTTTAGATTGATATAAAATTTCTTTTGAATAAATCCTTGGCCTGGTTCTTTCCTAAGACCATGAATAGATGATTGTCCTTCTTTATCACATTTTTTAAAAACAACAGACTTTATTTATTGGGGGAAAAAACTGTCTGAGAGAGGGACAGAAGGGAGCCCAAGTAGGTTGCCAAGCAACTTTTCTTTTCTAGGGACTTTTATACAGCAAAACCATGAAGTGAGGTGGGTCTAAGGGGAAAAAATGGGAATTCCCTAGGTGGGCATAAGGTGGGATAAAATGGCCAACCAATAAGATTACAAGCACAACTGCTGAGGTAAAATTGATTAAAGCAGGATCAAATGGGGAAGCTGAATACACAATGGAGGTTCTTCCTGTAGGGGGTTGGGTTAGTGATTCTTCTTGACTTTTTTCAAGGTGATTGATACCTATTTAGAATATCAGTCCCTGGTGTCTATTCCTAGGGAAGTATGTGGCTGCATTTCTTTAATCTTTTGTCTTGAGGTCCAGACCCACAGCTGAGGTGCCTATCTCTCTCCCACAGTTGCAAGATATTTTGTCTTCCATATTGGGTCCTTTGAGGGCCTAGCCCTGTCTGACAACATATAATATTTTTATCTAATGACATTTTATTCTTTTTTCTTAATGTATTTTAGTACAGGAACTACAGGGTCTCACTACACAGATTGGACTCTTAGTGATCCTCCTGTTTTCAGCCTCCCAAGTGCTGGGATTAAGGGTGTGCATCACCATGCTCAGTCTCCATTGCCCTCTCAGTACACCCTGGGGGCAGAGCTGGCACAGCACTCCAGGGATTGAACCCTGGTCCCTGCATGTGTCTAAGCTGGTGCTTTAGTCTGCTGAGCTATCTGGCTATTTGGACTGGCTAAATGTAAATGGTCTAACTACATTTTAGTAGATATGATTATTCTTTGTTCTAGACTCAGTATTTAGTACCTAATAAATATTCATTGACTTAAACTGAATGCTAATTTGTTCCTTCTGGTGTTTTCTAGAAGCTGAAGAAGCTGATAATGGAGCTGAAGAAGTTGAGGGTGAGGAATCTGAATTCCATGGAGAATCTGAGGCACCTGAAGCATCTGAGAACAGAGAGTCACTGTTACATGAAGAGTCTGAAATGTCTCAGGTTCCTAAAATAGAGCATGAATCAGGTGGGCATATTCTGAGGGATTTGTCCTTCATTCTACTCTGATCCATTAGTGTATATGTGTGTGTGAGTGCATGTGTATGTATGTGTGTGTGTGTGTGTGTGTGAGAGAGAGAGAGAGAGAGAGAGAGAGAGAGAGTGTGTATGTATAAAATGGAAGCTGGCTAAAGATGAAAAGATGAGTCTTCCAAACTGCTGAGAATGTTTAGATGGTATAATGTGTAGCATGGTAAGAAAGCCAAGGCTGTTTTGTCCCAGCACTGATGTTACAAGCAGGACACATTGTCCAGAAAGCATGGGCCATTAAATGTACTAAACTATAAAAACTTTCCTTTTCTTCTGACCTTTTACACCCAACTTCGTCATTGTGTTTTTCATTTTTTATCAACACTAAGAGTGGAGCCCTTCAAGAAACCCTATAAAACTCCTCATGTCACACACACATGAGTCAACCCCATCTCAAGGCCTACTTTTGTGGATTGGGTCAGGTGAGGAGTCTGTGGGCAATGAAAGTCACCCTAAGTGATATAAGGGAATGAAACTCCCAACCTGAAAGATAACTGGGATGACTTTCTGTTCTCTAAAACTGAAGAATGAATTTTAGGAATGTTAGGTTTTTCAGACAACACAGTAAAGAGATAGGAAAGATAAAAGAAACCTTTATTAACTCCAGAGACATGGAGAGGAACAAAGGCAGGTGGGGCAGATCCTCTGACCTGAGACAAATGGAGACATGAGACTTTTCTGGACTTTTGCTAGGAGTGGAGTTTGAGCGTTATGTTTAGAAATGTCTGAGGAGCTGACTGGGGTCTTGCTTGTGGCAGCAGGAAAGGTGAAAGGAAATTTCACCCTGGGTTGGGTTGGAGAAGAAGGGGGAAGGTGGTCTCTGGGAAGATGAGCTGTCGTCTTAAGGTCTTCAGCCATGTTAGATTACCTCCATAGTAATTCAGCAATGTATACTAGGGCCAGAGCCTATCAAGGAACAAATGAGGTTAAGAGCAGTGTCCTATTACTTACTTTTCTCTTATTGCTGGGACAAATACCCGACATCCAAAATGAAGGAAGGAAAGTTTTATTTAGTTCACAGTTAGTGGAGGTTTCAGTTCATACTCAGCTGGCTCCAAGGAAGAGTGGCACATGGCAGAGAGCAGCCTTTCACAATGGTGTCAAAGAGCAAGAGCAAATGGGAGGAGGAGTGGCAATAATGGCAACAGACAGCAAGTCTGCTTGCCTTGTGTTACATTCAGTCTGTCTGCCCCAGGCTGGGTGTAGCACTTACACTCCTCATCCCAGAATTACTTACACCCATAATCCCAATTTAGAAGTCTAGAAGTCTGCCCCATGACTGCATGAGGCTTTGGGAGGACAACTAGACACAAACATTAACAAGCAGAATATATTTATTGGGGGAAAGAAAGCTTCTGTCTGAGAAAGGGGCAGAAGTGGGACCTGAGCAGGTTGCCCTGGAATCTGTCTCTTCCAGAGATTGTTATAGAGTAAAACCATGTAGTGAGGTGGGTCCAAAGTGAGAAACATGGGAACTCACATGAGGTGGGGCAAAACTATGGTCAACCAATAAGATTACAAGCACAATTGCTCAGGTAAAATTGATTAAACCCAGGACCAAATGGGGAAGTGAGTCATGTAGTAATCAGGCATGAATACAGAACAGAGGATTTTCATTTTGGGGGTTGGGTCAGTGTCTCTCTCTGGCTTCTAGGTGATTGGTGCCTGCTTAGAATATCAATCCCTGATGCCCATTTTTAGGGAAGTATGTGGCTGCATTTGTTTGCTCTTTTGTCCTGGGGTATGACCCTCACCAGGGGTGTCTGTCTCTCCCAAAGTTGCAAAGTCATCTTGTATTCCATAGTGTCTCCCTGAAGGCCTAGCTCTGTCTAGCTGCCTATAATATTTCTATCTAATTTAGCTGCCTGCAACATAAGGAGTAGAGAAGACAAAGACAGCATATTCCACTATGGTGGTAATGAGGCTAATAGGTGCTTCCAAGCACAGTTAGTGCTAGATTAGAAATGAACTCTACAAACAAAAAGTCTTCAGATATTGGCAGCTAGATTCCAGACTAGATTGCTAAGGGCTGGGAATTTGGTGTAGATTAGTAAAGTGAACAGTAGGGGAAAAAATGTAACAATGAGAACCCTCAAGTTCAACATAGATCATTTTATTGCATTGACTTTATGGGTCAATGTCTTGAACTTTTTAGGCTACTATAAAAAATACTGTAACAAGTGCTTCAACAGCAGAAATTAATTTTCTTCTAGTATTAGGGAGTGAAAAGCCCAAGATCAAATTGCTTGATACATAATTAACTAATTCCATATCTTATATCAAGGAAAAACCTAAGCTATAGTCATTTCCTTTCACAGTAAGGTGAGCTTCTTCTCAATTTCTCCACTCTTATACTCACTGCTTGGGGTTTGTAATATCATCATCACTTATTGCCACTTTCTGGACTTGGTGTATCTTCATGAATATTTTAATGAACAACTAAAGGAATATGAGGCACTAAAAGTATAAAGCCATATTAACAGAAGTTTGAAACATGTTTAACAAGTTTTAAACTGTAGTTATGTATAGTATATGTCAATTAGTAGAGGAGTCTGTGTTGTTTTATATATTTAAGTATATTCTTTATTATTTGCCTCATACTATTATTCTTTACCTAACAAGAAAGTATTCTTTTTTTTTTAAAGGAGTCTGCAGCATTGTAATGTTTAATTTTTATTTATTTATTTATTTATTTGTGTGTGTGTTTGTGTGTGGCCAGCTCAGCCCACCTGGGGACAGGGCTGGCTGGCATGTGGTGCTGGGGGATTGAACCACTGTCCCTGTGCTTTGCTAAGCTTGTTCTAAGTAGGTGCTTTAGACCACTGAGCCATCTCACCTGCCCTATAAAGAAGAAAGTATTCTTTTTTTTATCTTTACCTAACAAGAAGATAATTATGTTTCTAATTATGTTTTCAATTAGACATGTTATATACAATTTAAACAGTGTTTTGAAATTTTCTTGTACCAATACTTTCTTAAATAAATTAACCTTTTAAAATCCAAATACTGACTATTAGTTTTTTTCTTAAGTCACTGAGCCTGCTGAGGATACTGCAATTGAAACAGAAATTCTGAAAGGATCCAAAGAGGGCCTGGAAACTGAAGAATTATTTGAAACAGGTTAGGCTGTAAAATAGAAGTAGTACATAAAGATGTTTTTCATCTGTCTTACATGGCCTAATTCCTTATTTTGAGGATAATACGTGCATCTTACTTACTTCTGTGTTGTCTGCCAGTTGATACTTGTTCTATTTAATTAGCTTATTCCTTTAAGTGTGGCTAGCTAGTTTATGACTGATTTTCATCAAATTTTATTTTATAAATTATGTTAACAGTTAATACTTTTTTATGAAACATTAACTGCTCAAATAATTTGAGTTTTATTTCTACGTAATGATTCGTCTACAGCATATAAAGAAGAAAGCATAATTAAAGTATGAATTTATGAAAGTATATTATGGATTAAACTATTAAATTTCTTCTTTCTAATGTTTTAAAATATTATAGAATGTAAGTTATTTTGGCAGTATGGTTAATTAGGCTACTTAAAGACTGTCTTTTCTTTCTTCTAACTTTCATATAAAAGTTGTACTACCTGAGTTCCCAGAAGATGCTTATCCTGATGTTCCTGAAATGGAGCCTTTTAAAGAGAAGATTGAATCTTTCAAGACCATGTGGAAACAGCTGGAATCACTCATAAGTGAATCTTTCATTCAAATTTTAAACCTGGAGATTGCCAACAAAACACCAAAGGAACTACTTCAGAAAGTAGTTGAGACTATGGAAAGTAAGGGCTACAGTGTAACATTTAAGATGAAGAACAGGTACTAGAATTAAAACAAGTTTGAAATGTCAAGACCCCTCTGGATAAGTTATGAAACAACATCCCATGTTTCCAAGGGTCATGTATGAAGTACTTGAGTGCAGTCATAGCACAGGCTCTTTATGTTCAGAATGGCTGGGAGGTGCATGAGATGCCAGCCTGGCCACTTGTCACATAAAGCATTTGTAAAGGCTTATTTGTGCATATTTTAAAACCAAGAGATCCATAATACTAATTTTCTTAACCTTCAACTACTGTACTATGCTAGTATTTTTATTCTAAAATTATTTTCTTCATTTTTTAACAGAACCATTTCAGTATCGTGCAATGGAGCTGACTGTGGAGGATTATGATGAAGATGCAGAAGACTATACAGCTGAAGCAGATGATGAAGAGGTAGAAGAAGAGGAAGAAGAAGAAGAGGCATGATTGCTTTATTACTACTCATTCTTATCTGGCAAGTCAATGGCAATATATATATTCAGAGTGGTAACTATCTTTTTTGGACTCTTACTGAACAAATAGCCATCCTTGCCATTAGAATTAAGTATTTTGGCACACACTCTCCCCTCCTTACATAGGTTTATTTGACTCCCTAAAATGCCAGGATTGTGTGTGTGTGTGTGTGTGTGTGTGTGTGTGTAGCAACAATGACATACAGTGATTCTGATAACAGTTTCCAGTGCTTTATCCCTGAGGAACTGAGGGGACTGTTAGGTGGAGTGGCTCCCAGATGTGAGCTCTGTTCTGCCTATGGTTAGGTTCTCTTCTCATCAGATTTCTGTAATGTTTGGTGCTTTCTTCTGTGTCCCACTCCAGCTTGCTATACAATAGTCTCTTATTTGTATCTACAGATAAGTCTCAGGCTGTTCATAATATCTAACACTTATACATGGTTCATTAATAATATAGTAGAAAATTCCACAAATCATAGGCATTAGGAAATGGATCAAATATGTGTAGTGGGACTAGGCCTCAGTGCCTAAAGCAAACAAGCTACCTCAGTCCTGAGATAAACATCCTGTCTGATTAGGGTCAGCTATTAGTCGCTAGGCAACCTTGTGTTATGTGTTACTAACTTTGCAAAGGTATAAATAAAAGTTGGTTTTGTTGTGGGATGGCATTCCTCTCATCTACCAGGCAGACCAGTGACCACCTAGCCCAGCTTTTTCTTTACAAGAGAATTAAATCATTCATTAGTTACACATGATAATGGATGATACACAGCTTCAATCCCACCTATCATTTTATCTGGTACCATTATTCAATTTAGATACAAAGGATGTGCCAACAATCATTTTTATAACCAAGTAGCTGACTGTTTGCTTGGGTGACCTTTTCATAGGTCAAATTCAGAGGTCACAACAGTAACTGTCAGTTCAACTACACCAAGGTTTCTGAAGACAATGACTTCTTTAACCAAGCAATTGTAAAGAAATTTTAAATGGAATATGGCATCACCCTGAAGGAATTCTAACTGTACACTGTTGGGGATGTTAACCAAGATGGCTTCAGAGTAGACTAACTTTACACAGAACATTTTTAAAAAGACACATTTATTCAGCATGATAATCAGTCTATTACATTTAGCAATCAATAGCATGGGTACAAAAAAAGGTTATATTAAAACCCTTTTGTGGGGGCTGGTGAGATGGCTCAATGGTCTAAAGCATCTACTTAGAACAAGCTTAGCAAAGCACAGGGGCCATGGTTCTATCCCCCAGCACCACATGCCAGCCAGCCCCACCCCCTGGTGGGCTGAGCTGGCCACATACACACACACACACACACACACACACACACACACACACACACACAAATAAATAAATAAATTTTTTTAAAAAACCCTTTTGTGGAATGCTTTACACTTTCCACAGAACAGAAACTAAAATAATCTGTTATACAATTAGTCACAAATACAATCCTCAAGTTTTTTGCCCATATGCATGAGTATTGTCTAAAACATGTCTTCTTTGTAGCAGCTAGGCCTTGCCACCACTGTGTTTGGCTGAGTTCACAAATCTGTTGTAAACCTGTATCTTCCCTGTTACTTCTCTGGCTCTCCTCTCCTGCTAAGCTTTGTTTCCTGGAAGTGTTTAAAACCTTCTGCCACTGCCATAGCTACTGCTGCTGCTGGAGCCACCATAGCCACCTTGGTTTCATGGTTTGGTAAAATATTGGCCTCCACCACCACAGAGCCCAGAGCTTCCAGCTTTTGTCTTCTTGTCTATGTGGTTTCTTCCTGAGTAGAACGGATCCAATTGAGACCAGCGGATCCCTGCAGTTTAGCCTCTGGAGTGGGAAATAATTAGACCTGAAATAAGAATAACATTTGCCCTGGCTTTGCCTAACATACAAGCAAGATATAAGCAAAGCTGTAATACTACTGTTAAATAACTTGTGTCCAAGAACAAAATTCAGCAATAGTTATGATATACAAGGTAAAATTCTGACCTAAATTCAGTTTCTTGGACCTGTAAACTGGCAGGAAAATATTAATTATAATAAAGAAAACAGTCAATTTAAACTGATCCAAAACTGACAAGCTGTCACAAGTAGCTGATAAAGACTTTAAAAGTTGCTATAAATGTATTTTATAAATTTTGTAAGCTAAGCAGCAATGCAGAAGATATGATAAATACCTCACTTGAACTTTTTATTTATTTATTTTTATTTTGGCAGAACTGGAGATTGAACTCAGGCCCTTACACTTGCCAAGGAAGCACTTTATTCTACTGAGCTATCTCCCTGGCCCTCACTTGAACGTTTTTGTCAAAAGTATTAAATAAAAATATTCATTAAATCGGGGCCAGGGAGATGGCTCAGTAGAATAAGCACTTCCCTGGCAAGCACAAAGGCCTGAGTTCAATCCCCGGTTCCGAAAAAAAAAAAAAAATTCATTAAATGGAATGATGATAGTTTAGCTGTTGCAGATTAGTGAACTTGAAGAAACAGTAATAAAAACTATCAAAAATTAAACAAAAGAAGAACATCTGCAAATAAAATGAGAATATCAATAATTTGCAGAAAAATTTCAAGCAACCTAAGAGAATGTGATGCAAGTCAGGAGATAGACTTTTTTTTCCCTAATTTGGAAACAGAAAAATCCAAGAAGCTCAATGAATTCCAAGTTCAAGAATTATACCATTCAACAAATAGTACCAGAACAGTTGTATTTTCTTATGCAAAATTTTGAACATTGAATCAAATGTTATCTATTTTTTGAATGTACTCAGAATGAGTGATAGGTCCAAATGTATAGCCTAAAACTATGAAACTTTTAGAAGAAAACAAATCATCATTGAGCATTTAAATTCTTTTTGTGTTATTACAAAATGTAGGTCATTTACAACAATTAGCTTTTAAAAATAAAATGATTCAAGTGAGTCAAGACGTAAAAGGTACATGATAACAACAACAACCAAAAAAAGACACTCTGGGTATTAATGAAAGTAGAACTCAAGAAGAAAGTTAGAGGCTGTTGAGATAGCTCAGTGGTCTAAGCAACTGCCTGGCAAGCGCAAGGATCCAGGTTCGGTTCCTGGTACCACACGCTGTGCAGGCTGTGGGTGCCGAGCCAGCTACCAAAACCAGGCCTGGTGGTGCACTCCTGCGATCCCAGTGCTGGGGAGGCTGAGACAAGATGATCACTATGAGTCCAAGCTGCATAGCAAGACCCTGTACCAAATAATTAATGAATTAATTAACATTTTTTTAAAAAAGAAATGCATTAAAACTTCTTTAGGGTTATCTGTAGGCCTGGCAATGTCAGAAATTGTTGACTTGAACCTTTTACAGCTCACTGTATTAATATGGATTTACTTTTTATACATTTTTATACTTTTCTGCTGGATGGTTAAGACCATGATAAAGCAAGACCTATATAACAAGAAATGTAACTTTTGTATCTGACAAGGCAGTCAAATCCCCTCAGGATTTAGCCTGAAACCATGTACTGCAGTTTGCAGATCCTTTGTCAGTGTCATTCATGTAGATGAGTCATGACCATTGCTTGACCAATTTGCTCACTGTGAAAACCTGAGAGAATGTTTTCTCTCCATGTGACTCTCCTTAGGCACACTCTACATCATTGATCACATTGCTCTGTGGCCCCATAATCTCCTTGATCAGAAAATTTGGGACACCACTGAGTTACAGGATGTTACAGTACAGGTTCTCTTATGTCCTGAGTCCTCACTGACCTTGAAGAGCAATGGCCAAAATGTTGGCTATCCTTGTAGCCCTTCTTTTTCTCTAATTTTTAGGTCCACAGATGAATTTACAGCCAGTTGACTTAGGTAAAAGGAACACTAGCACAACAACTCATGAAACAAAATGGGCATAAAATCTGATTTTTAAAGGAGTTGTTTTCAATTATAGGGATTTTGTACCAACAAATTTGAAAGTCAAAAAAAAAGACTAAGCCACAAAGTCATTTACTAAAATTTAATTAGGAAGAAAAATTAAAGCTAAGCAAAAATGATAGAGGGTTTTATAGGTAATATATGCTTCCATTATAGATGTATTATGTGTTCATTTCCCTATGTTCTTTTTTGTTTCCTATGTTCTGTAAATGCTTCCACATCATAAACAATAAAAAAAAACCTACTACTTCTCAGTCCATTTTGAAGTGGGAATGTCCAAGGAGAAAAGTTGAACAAGAATAATGTAAAAGAGTTCCAATTTAGCTCATCCTTGTCACTTTACAGACAGTGATTGTATTTCTTGTAAAAAGAATCATGTTGTGGAATAATTAAGTTAAATATTTCATTTGTAATTTTAAGAATACTATTTTCATGCCTAAGTATATGTTTATTTTGTGTGTGTATTGATAGTATTACTTAGAAAGCAGATTCTGAGCAGAGTCTAGAAGGAACTCAAAATTTCTAAGAGTGTGCATAGCATTGAAAGGAAAAGGTGAAAGGAGATTTTCACTATGCACTGTGATGTGTTTGGATATTTCTGGAGTAAGTGCTTTATAACAACCATGTTCATTTATTTCTATTCTGTAAGTGTCCTTAAAATACTTTGCACATTTGTATCACAAATGAAAAGTATGTTGTGTTTTTCATTTGCACTAAATATTTCCAAATTATCATTTGATCATATATCCTCTTAAAAGGAAGAATAGCAATTCTATGATGTCTCCTACTTAATTTGCAATAGGTAAAAAGTTGTGAGCTGACTCAGCTTTTAGTTCTAGAAAGTAATTTTATTTTAGAGACTGACTTCACATTGACCCTGCCCCAGCACAAGCTGGAGTTTCCCATTGCTTCTGTGCTTGCGAAGGCAGAGCACCTTTATGCTCAGTGTTGCTTAATTTTTTTTTTAATGAAAAACACTTAGAATTGAAGTTAGAGGAATATGATAAACTGAATTTTAATTTATTAAAATAGTATAAGGTTAATCTTTCATGGATTATTTTAAGTTGGATTGTTATAGGTTAGATATTAGTCAAGGTGAATTTTTAAAATTTTCTCTTGGGGCTGGTGAGATGGCTCAGTGGTCTAAAGCACCTACTTAGAACAAACTTAGCAAAGCAAAGGGACCATGGTTCAATCCCCCAGCACCACATGCCAGCCAGGGCCGCCCCCTGGTGGGCTGAGCTGGCCACACACACACACACACACACACACACACTAAATAAATAAAATTTAAAAAATAAAACATGAAATTTTCTCTTTAGCACTGCTTCAAAGTGGGGCTTTAATATTCTCTGAACTGAATATTTTTAGAATGAAGAAAAAGCAGAAGAGAAACGCAGGCATTTGGGAGACACGAAGCATTTTTGTCCAGTGGTTCTCAAAGAAAACTTCATCCTACAGCCAGGCAACACAGAAGAAGCAGCTAAATATCGAGAGAAAATGTATTACTTTTCTAGTGCTGAGGCTAAAGAAAAGTTTTTGGGGCATCCTGAGGACTATGTGGCTCATAAAGAACCATTAAAGGTAAAAATAACACTTCTATCCTACTGATTACTCCTGAGTACTTTGCTTGTTTGTTTGAGGAAGGGTCTTGCTATGTAGTCTAGGCTGGCCTTGAACTCACTAAGCATCATAGTCTGACATTAAGATTGTGGTGATCTCATGCCTCAGCCTCCCATATCCTAGAATTACAGGCATGTACTACCATGCCTGGCATGCAGTTACTTCTTAAAAAGACTTATAACCAATTTCTGTTATTGTACTAGTGAAGTCTCCAGTTTCATAGGACAATATGATGAAAACTACCTAATTTCAAGAACAATTTTTATAACACAACTTAAATAATCAGCTATGTTGATTTCTACAGTAATGTCTTATGTCCAGCCAGCATTTAGCATCTGTTTGTTGTTTCCCCTTAATCTATAGTATAAAGGATTGCTGAATTCATTAGTTACTGGATTAACGGGGCTGGTGAGATGGCTCAGTGGTGGATTAAGGATAACCTCTGCTGGTTAGTTACTCCAAGAACAGGCTAGTGGTTTAGAGAGCACATGGAGCAATTAGATTTCAGAACTGGTGAACTTTTGGAGGTACAATGGGTGGAAAATGCCCGTGGAATTGTGCTTACTCAGGCGATACTGCTTCTGGTGCTTTACACTCTGTGCCTGTTTTTGGAGTAAGCCATCCTGAGTTGGCCAGTTCTGCAGGAGTCAGGGCTAACAGTGAGTGACTGGACTGCAAAGCGATCAACTTCCTTGAAGGAGTTGTTCTTGGTCAGCTTAACTAGATTAAAATGCGCTGAATGGCTAATGTTACCCTATCTGTACAATAATCAGCTTTTTCTTCATTTATAATTTTAAATTCCTATTTATTATTATTGAAAAGTTTTCCATTTTCTTTTTTAAATTGTTAAAGCCAGATGCAAAAAAGCAAATACTGTATAATTCCACTCACATGAAGTATCTCAAAATGGCAAATTCTGGAGAAAGAGAAAACAAAAGTTAACTGTTCAGAAGCATAAGTACATTCCAGTTTGGAGTCATGAAAAGGTTAGGAGCCAGAAATAGTAGTACATGCTTAGAAACCCAGATACTTGGGAAGCTGAGGCAAAAGGATTGTAGGGTTGAAGACAGCTTGGGTGATGTAATGAGGCCCTGTCTCAATATAAAATAAAAAGGGCTGCAATGTGTCTCAATACTTTGGTTTCAATATCCAGTACTGTTGGATGAGAAAAAGGTTCTGGAGATGAATAGTGGTTCACAACACCATGAGCATGTTTAATGTCACTGAATTATATGCTTAAATGGCTTACATGATAAATGTAATTATTTTATTTTATTTTATTTATTTTTTAATAATTTTAAAAGTATGCATTGTGGCAAGTTTTTCATTTCTGAAAATAAAACATGTACGTCTATTTTTTAAGTTTATTTCCTCTTCCATAGGTATGTATATACTTTCTAGTGTATATAATATTTTACAGTCTTTCTCCACTAAATTATATGAAGACAACTTATGTTTCTATATAGATTTCCCAATGTTTAGTCACTTTGATATGCCATTTTAACATCTAATTCATTGGTAGACACTCTTTCACAGTTTTTAATATATTTAATTAATTAATTAATTAATTTTGGTTTTTAAAATTCATTTTAATGAGAAAAAAGATAAAATAGCAATGAAACAGTTTCAGAAAAGGTTTGTTTTTGTTTTTGTTTTTTTGCAGAACTGGGGATTGAACTCAGACCCTTGTGCTTGCCAGGGAAGTGCTTATTCCACTGAGCTATCTCCCTGGCCCCTCAAAAAAGGTTAATAGGATAATGGAACTTAGAAAAAATGGGGTATACAGATGAATGTCCATTTTTTTTTAATTAATTAATTTATTTGTGTGTGTGTGTGTGTGTGTGTGTGTGTGGCCAGCTCAGTCCACCAGGGGGCGCGGCTGGCTGGCATGTGGGGCTGGGGGATTGAACCGTGGTCCCTGTGCTTTGCTAAGCTTGATCTAAGTAGGTGCTTTAGACCACTGAGCCATCTCACCAGCCCCTGAATGTCCATTTTGTATCTGTGTATTCAAAGTGGTTGGGATAGATATATAGTTACATTCTGTTAATGAATAGAATGATTTGTTCTAATGGTGTTTGTAAATAGGATCACAAGTCCGCATCTTGTACAGCAATTAACCACTAAGAAGAATATATGCAGTGTATTATTTGTTGAAAAAATAAAATAAAAAAAGGTTAATAGGGCAGTTACAATAATTAATACATTACATGTTGTTGTCTTCATAGTAGTTATTCAGAAGACAAGATGGAGACATGATATATTGTCTAAACATTGTCAGTATAGGTTTCTTCTCAGGACCTACCAAATAGTTCAGCAGATTAAAGTGCCTGCAAGGAGGTGCAGGGGCCAGGGGTTCAATCTCTGGGCCTGCCGTGCTAGTTTCGCCCATGGGGTGTGCTGAGACAGCAATTGAGACTGGGCATAGTGGCGTATGCCTGTAATCCCAGCTCTTGGGGAGCTGTAAACAGGAAGATTACTACAAGTCTGATGTAGTAGTAAGACCCTGAACACCCTGTAGACCCTTCCCTAAGAATAAAAAAATATTAAAAAAAAACTTCTTTCTCAATAAACTAAGAGAAAATCCTATCTTGTGTATACATATGTATATTTCTTACTTCTTTTCCAAAAAAATGGTCCTTTTCCACAGTTTTTTAAAAATAATTTTCCACAGTTTTTTAAAAATATCATTTTTTAAAATATCATTGAAGTATCAGTTCCTCTGATACTTCAATACCTTCTACTTCTATGCCCTGTGCTTCAACACCCCTACTTTAATACCTCCAACACTTACCTCAGCGTGGTCTGCCTCCTGCTTCAGCCTCCTAGAGTACTAGGATTACAGGCATGTCCATCTCCATCCAGCTACCTTTATCTTTTCTAACTCTACATAGAATACACTGTTAAGGTATTCTGGATACTTTGGCCATTTTTATGAATCTTGATCTTATGGTGCCCATGGGGACTATTGAAGTATGGGGATGGTTTCACTAAGAATCCCCAACATACATTGTAGATTTAAGGACTCACACACAGGGGTCATTTGTCTTCTGTTGCTTTCAGTAGTAGTTTCCCTTTTAGTCTGGTGTACAGGTTTGATTTGTTGCCTTGTTTTACACAAATCCTATGGGTAGGTCCTTATAGTACTGATGGTGTGTCCACAGTTGTTCTGAAAATCATAAAACACATTGAGTTTAGTAGCAGCAATGCCTCTGATGATACTTCAATACCTTCTACTGCTACACCCTGTGCTTCAAAACCCCTACCTTAATACCTCCAACACTTACCTCAGCGTGGTCTGCCTCAACACTGTACCTTCAATACCCTCTGATTGGAAGATAATCCTAATTGCTACAGTTTTAACCTGTAAGTGAGGAAGGTATTACTCTTAACCATTTTATATTACTGTAGGATTTATATAAAGGTAATGTGAAGCTATAGCTATATAATTTCATGTCATTCACACACATAAACCAAGAGATGAAGGTTGTCCTTAATTCCAGAGAATCCAGATTTGGTTAACATAAGAAATGTTGCTGGAACACATCTTAACCAACTTTATTTATATCTTGAATGTTATTATTTGGTTCTCATATGCCCTCTTTTCCTGAAAATGAGACCTAGCTACCATCACTACTCTCTTGCTTGGTGGATACTGTAAGTCAGGTAAAGCAAGGATAGGCTGACTGGGGTAGGATTTTTGACCTCTAGTTTTCTCTAGTTTTCAGGGCCATTAATTTTCCAAGTAGGTCTTTCTTAGGGAAAACAGAGTATATAAGATAATTTGTAGGATTCCATGTCCAGCTCAGCTCTTGAAATTTCCTGAATGAAGGACAGCAGAGGATCAAAAAATGAAGTCAAGAGTCAGAATGCAGAAAGAGGTGAGGTGAGGTGGAGCCCCCTCTCCAGATGGGAGAAAAGGAACTACTCTGACTGCAAGTATTTATTTATATACTTTGGAGGCTGTTGTCAGCTGAAACCCCTCTGCTCAGCAGCTTGGTTGCTTAGCTCACTTCTGGCAACTGCTGTTCTGGAATCTGGAACAGCTTTTTCACATGGCTCACCTCAGGATACTCCACAGGGGTAATCACTCTCCAGCCACTTTCCACAGTAGGACATAGAATTTATAGCTGTGAGTCATTTTGCCTCCCAAATATTAAAGGTATTGCTTATTTCCTAGCATCTACTATTACTAGGCTAATCATCACTCTAAGGTAGATAATCTATCTTTTTTAACTACCTGGAAACTAAGAAGGTCTTTTTTCCATTCTTGATGTTCTTAAAATTGTCCAGAGTTCTTTATTCACTATATTGGACACACAGTACATGTTTACCTTAAAGTCACCTGTTTTATCAAGGTTCACAGTACAATTGAAATTAGCCCTTTGGCATGATTATTTTCAGGCTCTGAGAGCTCTTTCTTATCTCTGGTATTTTGTCTTTTTGTTGTCTTGCTATCTTTTTATATTTTTTAAAAAATGTTTTTCTATTCCTTGAGATACCACTCCTTTCTTTTGTGTTTATCTGGTATGCTTTTTCCTTTTCATCTTTGAGCGCTCCTCTGATCATTTCCTTCACAAGAATAAAAGATGATGACTGTGTACACCTTACTGCTTCTGTTGCTTGAAATCCATCTGTTCCTTAATACTTCAAGTGATGCAAATACTTTCTAGGTCCTTTGAGGCTCATACTACCCAGATATGTCACCTCTCCCCACTTGTCACTGTCATCTTACAAGTTTCATAGTCATTTCTCCACACATAGAATACTACCTGCTACTTCATCTCAGCTCTCACTGTTGTTCTTGACATCTTCAGCATCTCCTGGATGGCCCAAATAGACATGAATTTTCTGTCCTGTGTTTTCTATTATAGAGAACATAGGAATTAATAGATGGGTCTCTAAAGTTTACACTACTAATTTTTTGTTGGTAAAACCATCTTTTATAATCATACCAAGAAAGTGTCTTTCTGTTCTTAATTAACATTAAAACTTTGAGGAAAAAGCTAATTTTATTTCATTAAATGTTTTTGACATATGATAACAAGATGATCTTATGATCGTTGATACTCCCTGAGGGCCATTGTTGATACAGTGAGTTATGTTAATTTATATCCTGTGATGTTTGATGTTGATTGTCTGCTTGGTTGGATTAAAAGACAATGAGATTGTGAGGGGCCCAGGGACATGGCTCAGTGGAATAAGCACTTCCCTGGCAAGCACAAGGACCTGAGTTCAATCCCCGGTTCTGAAGAAAAAAAAAAGAGAGATTGGGAGGACAGTAGCTTTACTGGTGAATTCAGAGTTACTAAAAAGAAGTGGAACCTAGTTGGGGGAAGTAGTTTACTGGGGGCATGTCTTTAAACATTATAACCATTCTCAGACCTTTTTCCTCTCACTTGGCTTTCTGGCTGCTGTGAAGGGAGTGACTCTTCTCCATCATGCCCTTCTGCCATATTGCTTCTGCCTTGGAATCATTCAGACATAAACTGATCTCTGAAACTGTGAGCCAAAATACACTTCTCTTTAAGTTATTTACACCAGAATTTTTGTCCCAGAAAAATTTTTTTTCTAAATGCCCTGAGTCTTCAAAGCAATCATCCCTGTTCAATTTAAGACAAGCAATTAATAAGCTTTGTTTTTTTCTAATTTATTCTAAGCTTTTCTTCATTCTCCACCTCCTCCTGACCCACCCTCTGTGGCAGGCTCCTCCACTAAGAATTTGCCTTCTGGGCCCCCATGGATCTGGCAAAACTGTGTGTGGAAGAAAGCTGGCAGAAAATTTTGGCATTTTTCACATTCAGTTTGAAGAAGTTCTTCAGGAAAAACTATTGCTCAAAACTGGAAAGAAATTTGGACCTGAATTTGAGGAAGATTCTGAGGAGGAACAAGCTGCCAAACAAGAACTTGAAGAACTGGCACTTCAGGCCAATATTAAACTTGAGGAAGAAAACACAAAGAAGCAGGTAAATCTGTTGTTCTCCTTGATGATAGTTATACTTATTGAGGTTACCTTTGGGAAATAGCATTAAACTCTATAAAACTCCTAACAAGGATGAAGAGATTAGCACATAAAAAGTCATTTAAAGATGTAGGAATGTGGCTCAGTAGTAAAGCTTGTATGTACAAGCCTCTGGGTTTGATCGCTAGCACTACACGAAATTTTCATTCTAAACTCACCATTCCCAGTGTTCACAGATCTTACTGCTCATCTAGAATATGAAATGGTGAGGTTTACTTGACTCCAATAAAAATCAGAGTTGCTTTCCTTGGCCAAACTGCTATGTGGCATTCATTTGATGTGTCTTGACCTTGGCTATAAGGTTCCCATTCATTATGCTTTTTTTATGATCAAGTAGCCTAATGATCTGCCCTACTGCCAGTGGAGGTCTCAAAATATTAATCTCTAATGACACATAAGAGGCAAATTTGTGTGTATTTTTTAGATAGCTCTATCTGGGTTTGTAAAAAGACAATTAATTCTAATTCATTTTTTAAATCATTTCTGATATAGCTAGATATAACTTGTTTTTCTCAAATAAGCTACCATAAGTGGACCCAGATAAAATTATTTTGTTCCTATAGGTAATATAGCACACTTTCAAACATGTTCTTTAAATGTTTTCCATCTATATTTACTAGAGTCAGGGAGAAGCTGATATTCAGTTAACTTAAATATGTATATTAATCTAGAGTTTTAAACTTAACAAGTCAAGTTTTTAAGTGTAACAAAATATGTACTGTTTTTATATGGTCATTCAGTTTTCTTCTGTGAGTTTCTGAACCATTTAACTTCCAAGGAGGCATACTAAGGCACATTATTTTTAGAAAATAGAATTAGCTCCTACTTCCTGGTAAGTAGAAGTTTGTCTAACCTTATTCATTCTCAAAATTTTGGATGGCTCAAGTACCCAACAAGATAATTTAATTCCAGTAAAAACTGTTTTGGATTGTTTGTTTGTTTAACTATCCATTCAAGGGTAATTATCAGAGGGGGTTAAATTGAGTTAATCATAACAATGTTTTCTATTAATTATGTTATCATAATTCCCTTATGGACATATTTCAGATGGGTGCCTCATTGGCCCATTCTTTAATCAGCATGTAGTTTGGAGAGAGAATACTATATAATTAAATAATAGGTGACAAAAATCAGTTAAATGTAAGTGTAAGTTAAATTGAACAAGGGTTTAACAGACCAATAAGTTATGACTTCGACATCATGTATGAAAAGTTACATTATCACTAATAATTCCTCTTAGCTGTAGTAGACATTACTTACAATTTATAATCATATTGAACAATAATACACATAGAAAAGTTCAAATTTTAGCATGTTTATATGCAACAGTATGAAAAGTAAACCCAGAGGGAAAAAGGTCTATCTTAATCATTAATGTTATGCACTATTATTTATTTATATGGTGATTCTTTCTTTTTTTTTTTGCCACTCAGGATGCCTTCAGGGCAGGTCTGGTTTGGCTTGAGGATGAGGGGATAGAACCACAGCATCCTGAGCCTGACTGCTTTGTTTCAGCAGGCACTTAAACTCCTGAGCTAATGGGCAGGCACCCTATATGGTGATTTTTTGTGTCTGTTTTGTTACTGATTTTTGTTTGTTTGTTTGTTTTTTAATCTCTTGAGATAGTCTTACTATGTTGCCCTGGCTGGCCTCCAACTCCTGGTTCAAGTCCCACCTCATTGTCCCAGCTCAGCCTCCTGTGTGCCAAAACTACAAGTGTGTGTACCCCTACACCTGGCTAGAGTTTAAAAATTTGTTTTATTTTTCTAATTTTTGTCTGTAGCCTCCAGAAGTACAACTTACAGAAGAAGAAGAAGCAATTAAATCAAGTCTAATAGACAGTGAGCCATTGTCTGCTGAAATTCTTGAAGTCATCCTTTCTGAGTGGTGGCATAAAGAACCAATATGGTATCTTAGTTTATGTAACTATATATTTATTAATTTTATATAGTATATTCTTAAATATAGAAATGTAGTACAGCATAAATTTAAGAATTTTCTCCTTTGCATTCATGTAAACCTGTGATTCACTTGAGCCACATGTTAAAGATGGGACCCAGGCATTAATATGTTTGAGTCATAGGTGATTCTAATGTACACTTGTAGTTAAGAACTCATCTTCTGAGCTGTATACTCTAATGTGCTGGATTCTTTCCCCTGAGGCCTTTTAATAGTTATTGTTAAGGCCTCTTAATAGCTGTCCATAGTGTCACAACCTACCAAATGCCAGGAACAATGTAGATCCTGCACAGGATAAACCTCCAGTTCACCAGAGTTTAAAACTTCACCTCAGTGTTTTAATGAGAATTGCTTGTCTTGATTTCCACTAAAAGAAAGTGAAATGACATTTGCAATCTTATTATATAATACACATGTTTGCAACATACTTGTTCTGGGTACTGTTCAAGTATTTTAATCAAATTAATTTACTTAGTCCTTAGAATCTGTCTTTTCTTTTGTTTTTCTTGTTTCTTTTTTTTTTTTTTTTTTTTTTTTTTTTTTGGTGAGAATGGGGATCAAACTCAGGCCCTTGCACTTGCCAGGGAAGCACTTATTCCACTGAGCCATCTTCCCAGACCTTTAGAATCTTACAAGATAAAAAGTTTTATTATCTCATTTGGAAATAAGATGAATCATAGAGAATCTAGACAACTTGCCAGTTTAAGTCCTCCTCCTAGGTCTCTGATGACTCTCACTCATTTTAACCTAGTCGCTAGGTAAATAAGTAGGTAGGATTATTAATCAGTAGATTTAAAAAAAAAACTTGTTCTCTAAATTAAATGAATAGTTGTAGGAAACATAGAAAAGTTACCTACATCTGTATAATATTATTATGGGCAGTATATAGAGTTGTTCTTTATTAATTTAGCTGCTGACTTCAGACTATGCACTAAAAATATGTATCTAGATAGATTTATTTTTTGTGAGCAGAATATATTTATTGGAGAAAAGAAAGCTCCTGTCTGAGAGAGGGACAGGAGGGGGGCACCAAGTTGGTGATCCCTGGAAAGCTATCTCTTCTAGTGACTTTTATAGAGGAACACCATGCAGTGAGGTGGGTCTAAGGTGATGGAGAACATGGGAACTCACTTAGGTGGACATGAGATAGGCCAAAACTATGGGCAACCAATGAGATTACAAGCACCATTACTCAAGTAAAATTGATTAACTACAGAATCAAATGAGGAAACAAGTCATGTAGCAAGCAGGCATGAATATAGGACAAGGTCTCTTCCTGTTGGGGGTTGGGTTAATGACTCATTTTGGCTCTTTCAAGGTGATTGATATGTATTTAGAATATCAGTCCCTGATGCCCATCCATAGGGAAGTATGTAGCTGCATTTGTTTCCTCTTTTGTCTTGAGATTTGGCCCATATGGTAGTGTCTGTCTCTTCCAAGTTGCAAAGTCACCTTGTCTTCCATATTGTCTCCTTGAGGGTCTGGCCCTGTCTGACTGCCTATAATATTTGTACCTAATTCATCTGCCTACAACGTTCCCCCCTCTGAAGAAGTAACACAAACTGCACTGAGGGAACCATGGGCAATAACTGCTCTGTTTTCTTCAGGCTGAAAGGGATTGTAGTTGTTGAGCAGTAGTCAGAGGTACTCTCTAGAGGTTCTACCTAAAGGCCCTCAATAGACAGCAGGCATTTTTATCTTGGGTAGGTGGAATCACTTTAAATCTGGAGGAGACAAAGCCAAAGAAACTATTAAATATGCATGGTCCAAATAATATCACTAGGATAATTATGAATACAGTCAAAATGATTTTCACCAAGTAAATAGTAATGATTTCCCATAAAAATGATAAAGATAGGGTCCAGGGGACCTCAGCATCTTACATACCATTGATTTGTTGTCTAATATTTTGAATAGCTATTGAGACATTAGAAGGATCTGGAGTGTCATAATATTTTAAAGTTTATAATTATACAAAGACCAGTTAGAACTTTTTGTAGGTCCATTAGCAGATATCTCTTAAATGTGGGGTTTAATCCCTTTTTTATCTTCCATAGCCACTGGGTATTGTCCCAAATAAACTGGCCAACTCTTATTACTAGGGGCACATGAATTACAGGACCTAGAGAAAACACTGAGTACTCTCCAGTTTGCAAGTAGGGCCACTGGCTGGGTCACTCCTGACACATTTGCTTGAGCATTTAGTATAACAGGCCTTCTCTTTATATTGGCAGTTAATACAGGTTCCTTGAGGCTGAGAGAGGAAGAGCCAAGACCACTTCAATCTGAAACTTCCTCTGACTGCAACGTGAACACTTTCTTTTTTCCTTCACTGACAGCTTTGGATATTTTTTTGCTTGAAATGTCCCTTCTCTCTGTCTGGATCCAGGCAAACATTAACTCTTTCCCTGTTTCTGACTGACCTTTATTCCTGTAGGCTGCTAGTATCACTATTCTCATTTTCTGTCCATAATTTCATTCTGTATACTTTCTACTATGAAACACCTCAACTCTGACAGATTCATTCCTGAAAACCCTTCTAACTTCTGCAGCTTATGTCAGATATCTGGAACCCACTGAGCAAGATATAACTTTGGTTTTAAGGCCTCTGCAGGCAGCCCTGTTCAAGGAATGTGAGGACAACTCCCCCTGTAGTGGATTTCCTGATATAGGATTAGATGGATAGAGGAAGTATCTTTGAGGGCAGTCAGCCCTGCCCAAGGAACATGAAGATAGCTTCCCTTATAATGAGGCAGGAAACTCCAAGAAGACTCAGCTCATCTAGGCTGTATGAGTTGGATATAGTTATGGAGGCCTTAATATGTCTCTATAGACAAAACCTGGTGGATCCCAGTGAAAGGAATCTAAATGTAATCTAGCATATTGGCTACAGGTCTTACCTGTATGATCACCTAGGTGTTGGCATTGAAGGATTAGAACATGTGTAATCAAAACATGAGCATTTGAGCTGGCAGGTAAGTTAGAAACCTTTTTAAAGCAATAGCAATTATAATTCACTGACTTTTAGAGCCCTTTACTTATGGAGTCTAATAGTTTGCAATATGTCCCTCTAGCTTTAGTTCAGAAATCAACCAGGTGAACTTACACATTTATCATGAAATACATAGAATTTAGTCAGATTAAACCAATGTCCCATTTAGTGTTTCGTTTTTATTTTTATTTTTTCTGTATTTTAGGGAAGGGTCTACAGGGTGTTCAGGGTCTTACTACTAGATCAGACTTGTAGTGATTCTCCTGTTTACAGCCTCCCAAGAGCTGAGATTACAGGCCCGCACCACCACACCCAGTCTCAACCACCTTCTCAGTGTGCCCCGGGGTCAGAGATGGCACCTCAGGCATGGGGATTGAACCCCTGGCCCCTGTGCCTGCTTGCACGTGCTTTAATCTGCTGAGCTATTTGGCTGGCCGTTCCATTCAGTGTTTTAGGTATGGCCTCCATTGTAAGCAAGGGGCACTGCCAAAGGATTTCTCCTTTAAACACTGTGGCTCTGAGTTTTATGTCACAAATACAAGACCTGGCTCTTTAAGCCCAAAGTTATTGGACATTGTTTTATGCTGACAGGATGTTATCTGTCCTTAGTGATCTGTTTTAACTAGTGAAGTACCTTTTTAAGTCTTAAACATAAACAATATATATTACATTTGTAAAAAATCAGTCTCCACATCATTTTGATTAGTAAACAACCTGAACATATATTGTAGTATCTCAGTTACAGCTAAAGCAAGATATCTTCTGAACTCTGTTTTTATTGAGATACAATGACTGGAAGGAAGTTCAAGGTTGGAGAAGGACAAAGAGACCTGTACCAATATCCAGCAATAGGCTGGGTTTTTTCTTTTACTCATGATTACTCAGGAGTCATCTGTGGAGATGACAGGTAGAGATAACAGTCTGGCCAGAGGGAGGAGGCAGGCCCAGGGCCCTTCAGTCCCACTGGACCATCTGGGAAGCTGAGTCTGAGCTCTGGGGCCTCCACCTCATTGTGCAGCCTCACTTCTAACAGCTGCCTTGGCAGTGAGAGCATGGTTTAGGGCTCCTTGAGGCAGTCCCTCTTGTGCTGGCCTGCCTTCTGACAGCAGTAGCAGAGGAACTTCATCAGCGGATGAACCTCATTGTCACTGAGCTTTTTGTGGAGCCCAGAGAATTAGACTTAGGGTCTGTTTTGAGACTACAACAAAGGCAGCCCCCCATTTTTTCTCTTTGTTTTCTCTTCCTTGTGTTCTCCCATTCCCAATTATAGGACACTAAAGAAGCAGTTTTTACTACAGTATTAAGTTATATAGAGCAAAACTATCTTTTGTAGCTCTCTTCTAATATCTGGAGCTGACTGAGGAATGAATTTATCTGTAAGAGTAATTTGTCACTCTATTGAATGAGCATCTCAGGAAGTATGTCTTACTGAGGCATTGGTATGTCTTACCAGTGCCTATATTAAGAAATATATTTTAAGAAATCAAGGGACCAGGGAGATGGCTCAGTGGAATAAGCACTTTCATGGCAAGTGCAAGGGCCTGAGTTCAATCCCCAGTTCCGCAAAAAAAAAAAAAAAAAAATCAGATGGGTGTTTATCTTTCTCCTGGTAAATAGCTAAAATTTAAAATAACTGGAAGGTTTGGCTCTAGTTCTTAGACCTTCAAGAATACACACCTGAAGAAAATGTCTTTTTTAGTTTCCTGCCTGACTACTAGGCCAGCAGGGGTCTGACTATTTGAGCTCCAGTGGGAATAGGTAGTTCCACTGGCTATCTCTTGGCTATTTAAAATTAGCATTATCATATTTATCTCAAAATTCAATAGCAGCTTGTAATGCTATCTTCATTAGAAGTCAAACCTTGGTTTAAAAGTAGCATTTGTAAGCCTAAGTCCTCTAAAGACATCAATGTACTTATCAGGGTCATCTAAAGATATTCTAAGATCTGACTTTATCTGTTTGGGTCACAGAGAAAAAGGCACATGAACTCTAGAAGTTTTAAATTGCCTATTTTCTTCTTTAAAGGGTATTATCCTTGAAAAGCTTGAATAAACCTGGCTAAGGATGGTTGTAGCCTTGTGGAGGCCTGGATTACAGCTGTTTTAGAAGCCCACCCTCTGGACTAGAAAGGCAAATAGGGGAAACCTCACTTTCAGTAATGGTGGGCAAGGCTGTGAGGCTGTCTTGTCCTTAGGCTCCAAAGGTTAGGGACTAGCAGCCTTAGGCTCTGGGATATTGAATGCTTTAGGCACCTGAACTGCCTGGTTCTCCTGTTAACTCACATCTACATTTCAAAAGTAGATAACAATGACTTTCTTAATGCAAACAAAATCTGCACATAAGACTTTTTTTTAACCATTTTGCTTTTTACAGTATTGTTCTAGTTGCACAATAGTGTCATAATTTATACTTCCTTCTGCATTCCATTTTGGCTCTAGGGGGTACAGAGCCCATGTCCATATGTAGAAAAATAATAAACAGCTCTTTTTCAGTGTGTATGGATCAAATATCTTCCAGTGTACAATGATGCTAAAGGAGTAAGAGACTTTGACTGTGATATTCCCGTGATCTGGAATTCAAGAAGAGGGAGTTTTAGATGTCTCCACCTTAACTATAATTGATTACCCCTCAAGATACCCCCTGAATAGACCACTCCAGAGCAGGTGGATGCTCTTAAGAGAGAGGGGAGACAAGATCCGACCAGCCTATCTACCCTCAAACCGGTGCACAATTTTTGTCTTCTGAGAATCTCATGAACTATGCGAACCATGCACTTACTCTTCTTGAATATTTGTAAATATGTTACAGTTGGTCTGGTAACAGTAATGTCTATAGAAGGAAGCAGAACTATTGTATAAAAAGGTGCATTGGAAGCAGAGCAGTTTCCCTGCCATACTGTAAAACAGATCACCTTTGGAGGTAGACAAGAGATAATTAACTGGAGGAACTTTGCCCTGGGCCCTAGGGCAAAGAAATCTCCAAGACCCTTGTGTTCTTCCCTCTAGTCACCAGGGCAACTTTTCCTAGAAGGGCTAGGCTATATTAAATTTTTGGAGCTCATGAATAAAAGTTACATTTAAGGCTGACAAAAATTTTACTTAGTTAACATGTAAGGCACACGTGTAAATCATTCCCACAATAGCCACTGCAGAATGTAAACTATTGCAAGCTGCCTCAGCCTAATTTCTGGAGAGGCTCATTAAAGGGTTCTACTGAAAAGTTCAGGTAGAATTCCTAGTCTTCTAGCAGAAAGAGAGAAAAAAATTCAACAGATAAGTAGAGATCTTTCAGTGGTTAAGAGCGAGTTTCCACCAAACACCTTTAGGTATCTACCAGAGAGTAGCCCTGGCCATGATCCCTCAGTTGTTCTCAGTTTCTTTCAGCCCACATAACAGAGAAATCAGTCTCCAGAAAGGAATCCTGCTGTCTCTCTGGTCAACATTCCATCAGCCATTGGCTTCAATGGGGAGTCACCAAAGAACAGCTAGGGAAATCTGTCCTTTGCTTTAAAGAGTGGCAGCTGCTCTAGGAGCATTTACTAGCCAGCAGAGTAAAACCACTGTGTGTCCAAGTTCTATAAAGGATAGTTAAAAACCTGAACAAGAGTACCTAGTGCCTTACAGTAAAGGTTTTAAAGTCTACAACTTAGCTCTTATGCACCTAAATAATTAGACCTAGGAGAAAAGTGTTGGAGATCCTCTCTCACACTAAATGCGTTTTGGTCCTGTAAGTGTGCTGCTTTTGGAGATAGCTCCTTCTGGTGCCACCCAGAAGTCAGTTCTCTCCCCCGTGTCTCAGGTTTAGCCTCCCAAAGGAGACCTGTCCAGAACACTAAGCTGGGACTTTTATATGTGTCCTCCTGGACAGGCAGAGTTCCTCTTTGTCTCATCTGACCCAGAGATGGGATATATGTCCTTTTTCTAAAATGACTTCCCTGTCTTTGGCATTAACATACGCTAATTTTCTAAGGGCTTCACTTAGTTGGAACAGTCTATATCATTCTCCTAATTTTACATGCCTGTAAAAAGGAAAGTACAAAGAGGTTGGAAAATTAGGAGTAAGGTCAAAGAAAGGAAACTGAAACAGAGCCTGACATTTCCTCTAGCATGTAGAGGGGGATCAGAATCAGCCTGTCCCAGTGAAACCTGTCCTTTGAGTCTTTAAGAAGTGTTGCCAACCTCATGTCATTTAGTTGGCAAAAGGAGTCCCATGTTTTATATACAGGCATGTATATTTTAAGTCTGAGCTAGATTTAAAAGTCTCATTTTACAGAAGGTTACATCAAGTCCACTAGGAGGCTTACTAATGTTACTCTCTTTAGTGGTGTTGTCTAAAGTCAAGCAAGGAATACATTTAGCAGCTAGTTCAAATGCAACATATACAAGTATAAAAGAATCATAAAATGCTCCATTAGAGAAATATAATCTTATAACATTTCCATATTTTAGTTTAGATTTACCAACAACATTTTGACCAAAATTTTAATAAAACCATATAAGAGACAAAGCATAAGTAATTGTAAGCAATTTTAACAGAACTATATGAGACAAAACTATATGAGGAAAAACATGAACAGTTATGAGCAATGGCAAAGATATTTGAAGCATAAAAATTTGTTACTTAAACGAGTCCAAATTTAGGATCTATGAAAGAAAAGCAAACTCATACCTGCATCCAGTGATCTTGGTGGGAACCTCCAAATGACACAGGGAGAAAAACTGATTTTACGTGGAAGACCTCCAAATGATAGAGGGGAAAAATTATCCGGGATGAGTTCATGTTCTCTAAAACTGAAGAATGAATTTTAGGAATAAACAGAGGTTTTGAGCACAATATATTTATTGGGGAAAAGAAAGCTCCTGTGCAAGAGAGGGACAAAGGGGGGGGGCCCTAAGTGGGTGGTCCCCCATTAAATAGATTTAGATACATTAAAATTTACTACATGAAGAGTATATAATATCATGTGAAATATTTTGAATGATGTTAAATTAAAAATAAGATGCAGAACTATTTATAATATGGTAGAGAGATGGACATGTGAAGAACCAACTGGAAAGAAACAAAAATGGCAGTAACTTCTAAGAAATAAGATTGTGGATAATTTTGACTTTTACTATCTTTTCTCAATTTTTTAACATTTTCATAGTGAGATCAGTTGCTTTTTATAATCAGGGGAGAAAACACATGGTAAAAAAAGACTATTGGGGTGGCTCAGTGGTCTAAAGCACCTACTTGGAACAAGCTTAGCAAACCACAGGGACCACAGTTCAATCCCCCAGCACCACATGCCAGCCAGCCCCGCCCCCTGTTGGGCTGAGCTGGCCACACACACACACACACAATAAATAAATAAATAAATGTTAAAAAATAAATAAATAAAATAAAAAAGACTATTGCATTAGTGCTACAGAGAGATACTAAGGGCTGAGCTAGGGGATGATAGTAGAAATAGCAATGTGAATGCAGATAAGAGAAGTCCGACTGTGGTGAGAGTGAGCAGCAGGAGGGAGTTAGAAGTTTAGCCTGTTGAGGATGGGTGAATCTGAGGAAGAGCAGCTTGAGTGGTAACAGTGAGTATGGTTTTTGACAGTGTAATGTATACATATTTCCAGAGGGCATCCAGATAGAAAAATTAGCATGTTTTTGAAAATTCAGAAGCATATCCAGGTATGGTGGTACACATTTATAATCCTACCACTGTAGGAGGCTGAAGCAGGAAGATCACAAGTTCGCATCCAGCCTGGTCAATTTACCTAATTATTGAGACTCATCTTAAAATAAAAAAATAAAAGGGCTGAGGTTGTATATCAGGGCAAGGGTGCTGAGTTAAATTCTCAATACTAGAAAAATAGAAGAGAAAATGAAAAGAAGAAAGAAGAAAGGAAAGGAAAGAAAGGAAGGAAGAAAGGGAGGTAGGAAGGACAAACTAAATTAAAATGCAAAACTCAAGAGAGTTCAGCGATAAAAAAGAACAATGTGGACTGGAAGTCTTTTTTTATTTAAGGAAGGGTCTACAGGGTGTTCAGGGTCTCACTACTAGATTGGGCTTGTAGTGACCTGCCTGTTTACAGCCTCCCAAGGGCTGGGATTATAGGGGTGCACCGCCATGCCCTAGACTGGAAGTCTTGACAAAGAAGAGACAACTGGAATATGAAGAATGAAAGTGTTCTATTCAGAGGAAACTAAAGGCATCTCAGAGAGAGAGGACACACATATTTATTATGGCCAGTATATGGCAATTTCCATAGTTATAAGGAATAAAATTTGCACATTAGAATTAACAACTCTGAAGGCTGAGACGATCAGGTGTTCACAAAATTCCTATTAAGAAGAGAGTTTATTTAAATGTAAATCCTTAAACCAAATTTTAGTGCTTCTTTTTTTTTTTTTTTGCTCTGAATGCCTTCAAGGCATGACTGGCTGGCTTGTGTTGTGGGGATCGAACCACAGCAACCTGAGCCTGACTGCTTTGTTGAAGCAGCCACTTAAAGAACTGAGCTAAGGGGCAGACCCCCCCCCAAATTTTAATTAAGCAGAATAAATTCTCACTCAAAAGAGGACCAATATTAACTCTGTCAGTTAAATAAAGCCAAATGTTCAAAATTTGATTGTTTTATAAGTATTCTACAATGTGTTAGCACTGTAGTTATTTTCAGGATCCTTAAGTTTCATTATACTTGACAACCTCATTTGAATATAATCATCTTACTTACATCAAAATATATACGTAAAAAAGATATGTACATCAAGAATTGTCACTGTTCATAAGGAGACTCAGGCAGGAGTGTGTGAATTTATAGGAAGCATCATTAGACGAACTACCAAAGGGTAGTCAGCTAATTGTGTTCTTCATTCAGAGCATGAAACCTTCACTTCTCCCAAACAGAAAACTTACTAGCAGTTAATTGGTAGGATTCTCACCCTGACTAACTATATATGCTGATACCTGGGAACTAAGCAACTGCACTGAAGATAGCAATGTGTAATGGTAGGGTCATGCTTGGAATGTCTGTTATCCTGGTCTTCTAAATACATACTGCTTGTCATGTCATACCAATTACTGCCATACTATCTCTCAAGTAAATGTTTGTTTAAAGCAAGCAGGATAATAAATGAAAACAAGAGACAAGAAAAAAATGTCATAAGACTGTCCTACAATGCTGTATATGATTAAATTTCTAAATTTCTGGGTAAAATATATAATTGTTTATTCCTATTTTAAAAAATATTTTGTATTTTTTTCTTCACATTCTGTATGGATTTAAAGTTTAGCATATCAATACTTGATGGAAAATACTTCTTCCATGTTATGTCTAAGATGTGTGATATTCAGACAGATAGTGAGGTTAAACTCAACTGCCTATGTAATAGAGTAATAATATCATTAAACTTCTCTTCTGGAGGGTTAACAACTTAAGTTTGCAGACCAAAAATTAGAAAAAAAAAGAACTGGAAGGACAGCCAACACTTTGGCCCTAGCCTTTCAAGGTCAGTGAGGACTCAGTATGTAGGAGAATCTGTACTATAACATCCTGTAACTCAGTTATGTCTCAAATTTACTGATCAAGGAGATTATGGGGCCACAGAGGAAATTGATCGATGATGTGGGGTATGCCTAAGGAGAGTCACATGGAGAAAAAATATTCTCTCAGGCTTTCACAGAGGGCAAATTAGTCAAGCAATAGCCGTGATTCATCCATATGGCTGACACTGACAGAGGATCTACTAACTGCAGTACAGGGTCTCAGAGTAAATCCTGAGGGGATTTGACAGACCTTGGCAGATACAAAAGTTACATTTCTTAAACCAAAGAATATAAATTGCAGGTGTAGGGGGCTTGGGGCTACAGTGTTAGCACTCCCATTCATGGGGAGCTGGGCACAAAACCCAACTTTCCTGTCATTAGAAGGACCTTTCTTTCTCTGTGAGGAATGTTACTGAATTGAAACCTGATACAACTAAACAGAAAAAATTTTAATCTGTCAACAATGCAGAGTAAGTCTACAGAGGCTATCATCCCAAATTGAGTTCTCACTGGTCCCAGCCTGTGTTTTTCTGAACTCTGTATTTGCCATGTGGCCCTTTCTCCAGCCTGCTCATATATGTCCACCACCCCAAGGTTTATGCCCCCTCTCCTTGTCTCTACTGCACTCAAAACTTGTTTATTCTTGGGCTGAGTCCCTCAAGACCTTGTTAAAAGCCTGGCTAATGTAAAGAGATTAATTCACACTTAGACAATAATAGTTGGTGGTGATAAGCAATTATTTCTCTTATTTAACATTCCAATCCTAACAATAATGCCAGTGCTTAACTTGGAAGGAAACCCAGGGCATTCTTTGGTTTCAGTTATCTAACATCCACTGTGTTCTCAAACTACTAAATAGAAAAGTTCATAAATTAACAAGTTAGTTATTTAAACCCATTTTATTGTAGCTTACTATTGTAAATATTCTATTTTATTTTTAATTATTGTCAATAGCTTTCTGTGTCTTATTTATAAAAAATAAGGAAGTGGAGCATGCACATCTTTTTCCATGGAACTGTCTTGCTTTGTACCCTGTTCTTGCTGTTTTAATTAGGGCCTATAAACCCAGGAGATTAGCACAGGGATATCAGCCACTTCAGTTGCAGTCTACAAACCATCCACTTCTTTGTAAGTAACCCCTAATAAACTCATTCATCACCCACAAAAAGAAAAGTTCCATTTCTTGTTATATAGGTATTACTTTATCTTGATCTTAACCATCCAGCAGAAAAATATAAAAACAGGGGCTGGTGAGATGGCTCAGTGGTCTAAAGCACCTACTTAGAACAAGCTTAGCAAAGCACAGGGACGGCTGTTCAATCCCCCCAGCACCACATGCCAGCCAGCCTTGCCCTCTGGTGGGCTGAGCTGGCCACACACATACACAAATAAATAATAAAATAAAAAAATAATAGAAAAAATATAAAAACAAGGTATAAAAAGTAAAGTCATATTAATATGTTGAGGTGTAAAAGGCTCAAGTCAACAACTTCTGATATTGCCAGTCCTATGGATAACCCACTACTATTATGGACTACTGGACTAAATTGGATTATTTTGCTGAATTCATGCACCTATATTTAAATGGCAAGGGAATACCCATCTCTGACAAAATTAAACAAAAAAGGGGGATACAAATGAAGTACCATTTTGTATCTGTATATATAAAATAGTTAGGATAGATATACAGCTACTTTCTCTTAATTCAATGAGAAGAAAGATTTGTACTAATAGTGTTTGAACAGGATATCATATCTGCTTCTTGTACTATGAATAACTACTACAAAGACAAGAATATAGTTTGCTGAGCTGAAAGAAAAGATTGATCGCTGGTCCTGGAAGATGGGCCCAAGTTTTTGAAATCTGGTGATGCTGCCATTGTTGACATGGTTCCAGGCTAGCCCATGTGTGTTGAGAGCTTCTCTGACTACCCACCTCTGAGTCATTTCACTGTTCATGATATAAGACAGACAGTTGCTGTGGGTGTCATCAAAGTTGTGGACAAGAAGGCTGCTGGAGGTGGTAAGGTCACCAAGTCTGCCCAGAAAGCTTATAAGGTTAAATGAATATTATCCCAGACACCTGCCACCCCAGTCTTAATCAGTGGCAGAAGACTGGTCTCAGAACTGTTTCTCTCAATTGGCCATTTAAGTTTAATAGTGAAAGACTGGTTAATGATAACAATGCATCATTAAACCTTCAGAAGGAAAGAAGAATGTTTTGTGGACCATTTTTTTTGGGGTGTGTGGCAGTTTTTAAGTTATTAATTTTTAAAATCAATACTTTTAATGGAAACAACTTGACCAAAAATCTGTCACAGAATTTTAAGATCTATTAAAACAAAGTTTAATGAGAAAAAAAAGACAATATGCAATGTATTAATTATTGAAACTGCCCTATTAATCGGTTTTGAAACTATCTCATTGCTGTTTGTTTCTCAATAAAATTAATTTAAAAACTTATTTTTTTACAAAAATCTAGTCTTTTTACATCTTTTCATAAGCTTCTAATGAATAGCAATTGTCTCTAAGATGATTGACTACAATTTTATATTATAAATTTAAGCATAAACTATTTAAATTTAATCCAGTTTTATATATTTTTGGAAAGGAAATACTATGTACACAACTGGGATTATTAAAAAGAAGTAGAGCTGGTGAGATAGCTCAGCAAACTAAGCACCTGCTTAGGCAAGCACAGGGACTGGGAGTTAAATGCCTAGTACCATATGCCATAGTAGCCCTTCCCCCTTGGCATACTGAGCTTGTCACAGAGACTGGGTACACCTGTAATTCCAGCAATGGGAAGGCTGAAAACAGGAGGATCACTATGAGTCAAAGCTGTGTAGTGAGACCCTATACCAAATACATTAAATAAATGAATAAGTATAAAATAAAATGAAAAGTAAAACATACTGCAATAAGCTTTTTAACTATTCAGTACCCAGTTGATATAGATTTATCAAAACAGTAAAAATCTATAATATAGATATAATAACATATACATGTACATATCTATAACTTAATATTTTAAGCAAGTAAAGTAAGTTATGAAAATTTCAAAACAGTTCCACAGGCTTCATCCTAGATGGTTTCCCACGGTTCCTGGAAGAGGCCCAGTTTCTAAGGGAGCATGGATTTTTCCCAGATGCTGCTGTTTTTATACAAGTTGATGATCAAGATATTTCTGATCGTCTTCTTCCTTTCCAAATTGAAAAATGGAAATTGAAACAACAGAAGAAATTAGAAAGGAAAAAGCTCATCAAAGCCATGAAGGCAAAAATCAAGGTATGTATCCTATACAAATATATGGCAATAAGTCTGTTTAATATCTATTTAAATTGTAGAGTATAGTTTTCTGATTTTTTGCCATGATTGTATTGATAAACAAATAGCAATGAGACAGTTTCAAATCAAATTGGTAGGACAGTTTCAATAATTAACACATTGCGTACCTTCTGCCTAGTGGTTAATTGCTGTACAAGATG